>NW_007733680.1:54670-106186 GCF_000696425.1 Galeopterus variegatus | reverse complement strand
AGTAGTGAAACATGATGCTGTTGTCTTTGTACATACATAGACTTCCAACTTAAATATTTTTCTAAACTAATAAAAATTCAGGAACAATTTTGTGCTATGTCAATAAGGGGAGTTTATGGCATTTCTGACTTTAACTAAGATTATAGCAAAACCTTAAAAAATTGAGGAACAAACAACAGTGAACTCAGAATGTCACACCACAAAGGCAGAATAAGAATGAGAGAACTCCACCCCACCTGCCCACACAAGAACCTGGCCAGGGTGAAAACCAAACCATGTAATGACATGGAGAGGTAGCCCAAAGATTTCAGAAAGAAGCATTCTTCATCGTGTGACCCATTTTTTCCTAAACAGAAAGTGTCCTTCCATCTTATTTCTTTGCTCACCTGTGTTGCATGTCATACCAGTCAGACCGCAAAGTAATGAATCTGTGGTGGCAGGACATAGTGTGATAGTCCAGGGAGGAGTCAAATGTTTTCTCCAAGCCCTAGGTTGGCTCATTCCTTCCATTGAACTTCCTCTGATTTGGTGGGGATCAAGGGTGAGCAGGGACGGGTTGTGGGTGTTTGTTCTCTAATTCGGTTACTTTCCTTTCATTTCCTTGTTTTGCTGATTGCCAAGAAAACTCTGTTGAGGTTTTCAACCATTAATAGCATCACCTTTGAATTCTCACTAAAATATAATTTGGAGAAAACACTGAGATACAAAAACTAGAATATGCTTTTTTTGAAGTTCCTTTTTGTACAAACACAAA
Organism: Galeopterus variegatus; assembly: GCF_000696425.1. Classification (NCBI taxonomy): domain Eukaryota; kingdom Metazoa; phylum Chordata; class Mammalia; order Dermoptera; family Cynocephalidae; genus Galeopterus; species Galeopterus variegatus. The sequence continues at coordinate 105,432 of NW_007733680.1, read as the reverse complement.
TATGTCCAAGTGCCTGTAGAAATCATGAAGTGTCTACATGGTTGAGCCAGAGAGCTGCTGTGTTTAGAAAACATAACCCAGAAACAGTAGTCGAATTGTTAGATGGCCATTGATTTAAATGCCATTTCTAAACTCTCAAACAAAAACTTTAAAGAGGTCACATATCTGGGATACTGTCCAGCACCCACCTTGTGAAACACCTTCCCCATATACCTTGAAGTACATAAAATATGTGACTCTCCCGTTTTCATTTTATGAACAATAGTTTTACTGCTTATTAGTGTGGATAGAAAACACACTTGGGTACCACACAGAAAGTTCTATGAATCTTTAAGAACTATTAGAACTTGTCACCTAATTCTTTTGTCAGAGCTTATCTGACAAAGTTAAAACTAGATAGAAAAAAAAAAAAACTAGATAGAAGATAATGTGTTATCTAATTAGTCTTAACTGTAAAATCTAATTAATCTTAACCATAAGGTCAAAAACAGGAAGAAGTCTTTAAAAACACTGATAAAGTAATGGCAACTCACAATAAAAACAATGTAACAGAATGGAAAGTTCTTCCTAATATGAAATATCTATATGAAGGAAAGATATGGATGATTAAAATAATATTTTGAGGACTTAAATAGTCCATGCCCTTTACTTTTTAATATTTTTATTAACCTAATAAATGCAATCAGTTAAAAAAATCAAATTGTCTTAAAGGCTTACAATAAAAATGGCAATTCCCTTCCCATTTCTATTCACCCCAGTCCTGCTGTCCAAAAGCAACCACTTTTAAATCTTTTGGGTCTTTCTTCTGTTTACCTCCATATTGTAAAATAATAAGTTTAATCTCTTTTCTTTCTGAGGATATTAATTAGAGGTTTATCTGTTGTTTCTTTGCTCATTTCTCTCTCTTTCTCTCGTATTTGGAAATTTTCCTCAAATGTTTGATGATCCTTGGCTGTCCGTTCCTGTAAAGAGGCACTGAGAAACTGACGGGAGGCTCTGGGAGGCAGGTGCGGGAGACAAAGAAAAGAGTTAATCATTTTGTGGTGAAAACACCAAAGCCTCCAGTGATTATTTTTTTCTCTAGAGCTATATTTTCTCCAGAAAAGAGCCCTTGAATCTCCTGACCAGATAGAGGCCAAGTTCCCATGGAGCAGGGGAATGGCAAAGGGTTAGAGCCCCCAGTCAGTAGCTCACTTTCAAGAAACCTCTTATTTTCAGCCCCAGTCTGTCCTCTTCCATCCAAGACGATATCGAGCACATTTGGGGTGAAATGGCTGTAGACTGTCCTCTTCTGCTGAAGGTTTTAAATAACGGGGGAAATGCTTAAGGTATAAAGTTAAGAGGGGAAAAAAATCAGGATATAAAATTATATATGTATATATATATACATTATGATTTTTCTATATTAAAATATGCATAAAATAGCTAGAAAGAAATACTTCAAAATATTGAGTGGTTATGGTTATTTCTGAGATGTGAGATAAAATGTGATTGTTTTCTCCTTCTTGATACTTTTGTTTGTTCTCCAAAATTTTCACAAAGTATACATGTAATTTAAGTACTAGGAAAAAAATACAGATAGAACTGCCATAGGATCCAGCAATCCCACTGCTGGGTATATACCTAAAAGAATGGAAATCATCATGTCTAAGGGATACCTGCACTCCCATGTTTATCACAGCTCTTTTACAATTGCCAAGAGTTGGAACCAACCTAAACATCCCTCAATGGATGACTGGATAAGGAAAATGTGGTATATATACACAGTGGAATACTACTTTGCCTTAAAAAAGAATGAAATTTTGCCATTTCCAACAACATGGATGAGCTTAAAGAAAATTATGTTAAGTGAAATAAGCCAGGCACAGAAAGAGGAATACTGTGTGTCCTCACTCATAAGTAGGAGTTAAAAAAAAAAACAAAAAAATGAATAAATAAATAAAGAAAGATAAAGCAAACACAATAAAGATTTACTGGGCTTTCAAAAGGAGAGAACAGAATTGAGGCCACTGGAGGTGGGAAAATGGGAAGGAGGAGTTATTTAGAAATTGGCAAAGGGCCACAAAAAATTATTACATTGTGTAATGTTCAGTATACTAATTATCCTGATTCAAGCATAGATATTGCACAGAGGTATTGATATTCAATGCTGTACCCTACAGATATGTACAATCAATTATTTTTCAATAAGTAAATAAATATTAGGAAGAAAATACTTGATTTTTAAAGAAACCCATACCAGATGCCAACAAAAAACCCACAAATGTGAATATGAATAAGATATGAAGAAATATCCTGTGGAGTATGCATAAAGCAAATGTACTTCACAGGGCCTGGTTTTCCAAAGCCTTGCAGTTTCAAATACTGACCTTGCAAAGGACAGGAAAGTTTCCCCAGGCTATAGTCTCTGCTGTAAGATAAAGAATTGTAACACAGCAAGGTTGCTGGCTCAAAGACAGACAGGTTACTGATTGATATGTAAAGATACTGAGAAATTGCTGTAAGAAGAGAATGCCTGCTAAAATCAAGCTTTTGTTAATGGATCGACTTAATTGCATTATAGAATGTCACCTTGCTTGTCTTACTGAATGCTACCAACTTCTATTGTTAAACTTGTTAAACTGTACTTAGAAAAAACCCCACCTATATTCTCTTCCTGTAACTTCCTGGTCTGGAGAATAAATGCAGGAAGAGATCCCAATTCATGGTTAATTTCCCAGATGGAAGGAATGCCTCTATCTTGAGGGTTCTGGGAGATTAACCCCTTTTTGAGGCTTCTCACTGCTCAGAAGAGATGGGCTTTGAGTAATCTTTGGTGGCTCCATCACCCGGGGGAAAAGGGGTGACAAATCCGTGAGAGGCAAAGCAACAATATCCAATTGACATATCAAAATATTGAAATTTATTCTCAGGATACAAAGTTCAAACTATATATAAGTTGGACATACCCCATTACTCATGTAATTTAAGTGTAATTTAAGTACCAGAATCTAGCTCAAGAAATTGAACATTACTAAGAACTTTGAAGTCCTCCTTGAATTCTGCCTCCATCCTATTCCCCACTCACTGAATTTGCTGTTTATCGTTGGATTTTCATTAGAATTTTATCACCTATACACACACACACACATATATATATATATATATATATATATATAGGTATATCTCTTAAAGAGTCTATGGCCTAGTTTTGCATCTTTCGAATTTTGTACAAATGGAATCATACTGTATGTGTTATTCTGCAGCTTGCTTTATTTTCACTAAAGTTATGTTTGTGATATTCATCCATATTAATTTTCACTGCTCTATAATTTATATATATATAACATAGTCTATAGCATTCCATTTTATCAATATAATAGAATTTATCTATCTATTCTCTTATTGATTAAACTTGAGTTGTTTCCAGATTTTTATCATTACAAACAATTTTACCTCTTTGTTCTAATCTTTATATTTTTAATTTTTTTTCTTACCTAAATTTATTAACTTAGCATCTCTTGTACAGTGTTAAATAATAGTAGCAATACTGGGCATTCTTGTCCTGTTTCTGCCTACTGATTTCTTCCTTTTTTCTCTGTTTTTTGTTGTGTCTTTTACAACTTCTTGATTGAAAAGTGATTAGTTTATTCTTTCTTACTTATCAACATAAATATTTAAGGCTTTAAGAAAACACTGTATTATGTCCCACAGGTTCTAGTAGGTATTGTTTATATTATCAGTATTTCCTAATATTGAGTATAAAGAGGTTTATATTTCCTCTTCAACCCAAAGTGGGCCTAAGAAAAATATCATTTTAATTTATAAAATCTAGGAGCTTTTAGTTTTTGATTTGTTAATTCAGTTTTGATTATGATTAGAGAAAATTGTGAGTATAATTTCTAGCTTTTAATATTTCTTGTGGATTTTTTTGTGATTTTGAATATGGTAAATTTTTGTGAATGTCTCACTGGTACTTGGAAGAATTATCTCTATTTTCAGGAAGCAAAGTTTAAAATATATATAAGTTGGAGATACCCTATTACTCATGTAATTTAAGTGTTCTATATCTTTACATATTTTTCCCCACTTACTTTGTCAGGGACTGAGAGATGAAACAATTTATCTTCCACACGTGTACTTCAGTCTAGTTCCTCTCTGTGGGTTTCTTTTGTGACTGTTGTTATGAAATTTGGTCCATATATATATGGACCAAATTTCATATATATATATAAATGGACCAAATTTCATATATATATATAACTTTTTATGTTCACATTTTAAGTACCCTTCTTTTTCTTATGTTACGTTTTTAGATGTTGCTGTGGATTGATTGAATTGTGTCCCCCTAAGTCCGTATATTGGAAGCTTAATTCCCATGGTCACTGTTGAGGGTGGGAAATCCTATTTCGGTCATTAAAAGGTGGGTCCTTGAAGAGGCAATTAGATTGTAGGAACATGCCATAGTGAATGCATAAATAATGGTACTTTAGAATGACAGCACATGTAGCAACAACCACAGCACATGTAGCTGCCACAGGAAGTGCCCCAGGCTCCTAAGCCTGGGCAGTGGGGGGCTGAGGGCTTCAGCCAAACACACCTGACATTTCCATCCAGCCCAGTGATGACCCAGCTGTAAGCAGTGAATTTCATTTTCTTATAAATCACCCAGTTCCAGATATTTTATTATAAACAACAGAAACAGACTAATACAGATGTGAATTCTGTGGTGGCTGGTGTAAGTATCACAACTCCTCCATTTTTAAAATTTGTACTCTCCTGGAATAGCTGTCATGTTTTACTTTCTGAAGCAGTGTGTATTTAAGTGTATCTTTTTTATAGCAATATATTTGGGTTTTACTTTATAGTCCCATTTAAAATATTTTAGCTTTTGATATGATACTTTTATTTATTGATTGATATGATAGGTGTGTTTGCTGTAGCTTTATTATATTGTTTTATGTTTTCTAAATTAATAAAGTCTCTCACTTTAGTTCAGTTTATATTTATATTCTAGTGATTACCTTTATTTTGTCTTTATTTAACATCTTAATTTTCCATTTCTTTACATGGTTTCCATAAGTTCACCCTAAAACCAATGAGAAATTAGCATATTTCTATTTCCTCCCCTGTAACTTCAGCCAGAGGTAAGAAGCCAAATTTTATTGTTAAGTTTTCTTTCTTTGATATATCCAGATACTCTGCTTTCTGATTTCTTCATTTTCATTTTTAGTTCTTAAAAGTGTAAAAATGTATATACTATTGGACAATTTTTGAAATTTTTTGATTACATGTTGCTGGGTTTGTACCCCAAAATATGCTTGTTTATTGGTGAATTAAATACATGTGTTATTATACTAATTTATTGGGACATAATTAAATCACATACAAAAACAGAGCTTTTGAAATGATAAAAGTGTTTTCTTACCTTTCCTCACTGAATTATCACATGCACCCACTGGGGTACAGACATCCTACAGTTGATATTCCAATCTAGATGGGTAGTTCTCAATCTTTTCAGGACCGTGTATCCTTTGAGAGTCAAATTAACATTATTCACTTTCAGAAAAATGCACACATTTTCCCATGATTTCAGGCAACTCGCCCTTCAGTCACTTCCTAGGAACTCAGATGAAATAACCTGACTTAAACTTTCAACATTATTGGAATTATAGACATTGCCAACTTCAGAATCTCCCAATAATGAAGTGAGAAATGAAACATAATGGAGCCATTTGACAAGATATAAATGACAAGATATCAACAGCACAGTCAAATCAACCATGCTTTATTAAATATGTCATAACTTTTAAATAATCTCTCCAGCAGTAGCATAGTTCAGCAAAGGGTGGGTTTCGAATAGTTCTCTCATCTTCCTTTCCTGCCTCTCTCCTCTTTCTCTGTCCTGTTCTCCAGCTCTCTCTCTCCCCTTTACTCTCCTTCCTTCACTTCTCTTCACTTTTTCCTCCACTCCACCCACCAAAAGTATAGGGATTAGATTTTCTTGAGCAAACCTGCTCCGCCTACTGGTTGTTTCACGAATTTCGTATTTAAGAACTTTTCATATTTAAGAACCATTTGAGAAACTAGAGACACTAATATGTTCATGGAAATAATTTTATTTCTTAAATTTTAGTAGCTGAGAAGACCTTAGTAATTTATAAACTATGATGATCATTTTTTAAAATCTGAATTTAATTCCCCATTTATTAAATTTATTAAAATAGAGCATATGTTCTTTTAACATTCTCTTACATTTGAAAACAGCCATTTTAATGTTTTTAAACCTTATTACAATCACACCCAACTTGTCCCTTTCAATTTCCTTCTTCCCTATTCCATTTGTTCCAATAGCTGCTTCTAGCCACCATCCCTGACTCCTCCTCCCACCCCGTGCTCATTTCTCTGGGCCCAGTTGAGGGTGTGCCCCTCTTTTCTTATTACACTGCCTGCACTTCCTTGGGTGAGTCATCTTCTTCCACTTTTTCAATTATTGCCTTTACATAAATAATTGGTAAATTTATGTTTCTAGACTGACTTCTCTCCTGAGCTCTGGACTCACATCTTTAAATACTGGTACAGATGGCTTACTGGCATTTCAACTTCATCAAAACTGCTCCTCTCATCTTTGTTAATGGCATCTAACCTGTTCCATTTATCTATTGCTGTTTAACAAACCACCTTTAAATCAACATAAAACAGCAACCATTTTATTACACTCATGAATTCTAAGACTCAGGAATTCATTAATAGAGCACAACAGGGATGGCTTGTCTCTGCTCCACACACTAGGGTGTCAGCTGAGAAGACTGTGTTGCTGTTACGGGGGAGATAAGGAGATATATCTCCCACACATTACTAAAAAGGTGGGGGTGGCAGGACAGGGAGCTAAAGATGAAAAGTAGGCCCTTGTTCTTTGCTTCCTAGAAATACATTACTTTAAAGTACCACCCTCATGTTGAATAGCATATAAGATCAAGTACACCTTAAAGAATAAAAACTACTTTCAGCAGAATTAGTAAGTTTACTTATATTGATGTAATATTAATTTAAATGTTCTTTGAGGATATCAACTGAACTAGTTATTTTCAATAGTTAAGCTACAATTTGAATTACAAGAAATTGATGTTTGGTTGAATTTGCATATTATACTCATGGTTAGAAGGATGTCAAGCAATAGGCATGGAGCAGATCCTAAAATGAAAAATGAAAGCAACCTTGACCAAACCTGAGCATAGATAAATCACTATTGTTGGAGTGAGCAGGACTGAAGCTATGTTGGGACCTAAATCTCCCTGGGCTGTAGGAAAACTTAAAAGATACAGTTTTCTTCTCAGCTTGCATTTCTCTGAGTTCCCCCTTTTCCCATGGTTATTTGATATTTTGAACCTTGGTTATGGGGCAAGATGACGTTATTTACATAAATGTAAACTTGTTTTCCAGTCAGCCTGGAGTTTCAAACTTGCCATGAGATGTACTATCCAGACCCTGAGAAACCAGGGAAGACATCAGTAAAGCTATGCTGATTCCACCCCAAAGCAGAACCTTAAGATAACAGCAAGGATGGAGTCTTGGCAAGACCTTGCACCTGGCTCCTTGTACAGAGCCCCCACGGTTCACATCTCCCTCCCTCCTGCTTTTCATTTCCCACTTTCCATTCTCGTGGCCCCCTCTTTAAAAACCCCTCAGTAAATCTGAGTCTTTGAGATGAGTCTTTAGTCTGGCCGTTCCCCTTCAGATTTACTGGAGGGATGGGTTAGCCTAACATTGGTATTCCTGAATAAAAGCTGACTTTCTATTCCATCTATCATTTGACTTTCAGGTTTTCTTTGTTTTGGGGCAGGCAACTGGACTTGGGTTTGGTAGCAAGATTTTGGCTAGCCTAAGAGAGGAGCTGAGTGTCCCTCAGTGGACACCAAGAAGACTTTTATCTATGAAAAAAGATAGATAAAAGTCTTGTTTTCTTGCTATTAAATAGCAGAGGCATTCAACCCATACAACTTTGTGAACTTTAGTTTGATAATTCCCAACCATTTCAGAAGCAAACACGTTCATGATAGAGTTGTTGTTGCAATTCTAAATGACTATGAAGTCTATTTGCTTTTCTAAATGGCTGTATTTGTGTCGACTTGTTGAAACCATGTTGGGTTGGATTATGCCAAGTTTTATATTCAACATGTTTTGAAATATGAAAGTGGATTAACAGGTAGATTCTTTAAAATACTAATTGAACAAGTTTAACTTCTAGAATAGAACCATGTACATTGATTGGACAATGGAATGTAATTTAATTACCTCTCTCTGCTGGTACATGTTGGTAAACCCACTATAAGGCCACCTACAGAAACAGGTTTGTGAGGTTTTATGTTGTACACCCCATGACTTGGTTTCAGGAAACAATTCAAGGAGATTAAATAAGGCCATTTGTAAATGTCTAAGCATTACTAACTTAAATGTGCTAATTTAGATTTATTATGAAATAAGAATTTTAACATGATTTTTGGGGAAGGAATAAATTTTAAAATGTGGGTTTTCAAATACATAACTAAAACTGTGGCAGGGATAATACATACATCCTTGAAAACAATTTCTAAATGGAATTTTAAGAGATGTATACTGGGAACTTGTCTTCACAAACTAGGAATAAGACAGTTACACAAACTGCCAAACAGGACTAAGCTTGACCAAACTATACTGCAAAACAGTGCTGGAAAACAAAGCTTAACAGATCATTCGTAAGATAGTATTATAAATAATATATGGAAAGATCCACCTTAAATATTTTGTAGTAAGTGAAGTGTACGTTGAATGACTATGTAAATACAGACTGTGATGAAAGCAATACTAAAAGTAAAATGTGCTGAAGAGGTAGAAGGTTTTGTGGAGATTTGACTGGGCATAAAGGGATGGGCAGGAGCAAAAGAGATTCCAGAGATAGCAGCAGCCTGAGCAAAGACCAGAGGAAACATAATTCAGGGGATGTTCAGNAATTTGCTGTTTATCGTTGGATTTTCATTAGAATTTTATCACCTATACACACACACACACATATATATATATATATATATATATATATAGGTATATCTCTTAAAGAGTCTATGGCCTAGTTTTGCATCTTTCGAATTTTGTACAAATGGAATCATACTGTATGTGTTTTGTCTTTATTTAACATCTTAATTTTCCATTTCTTTACACGGTTTCCATAAGTTCACCCTAAAACCAATGAGAAATTAGCATATTTCTATTTCCTCCCCTGTATGTCTTTATTTAACATCTTAATTTTCCATTTCTTTACATGGTTTCCATAAGTTCACCCTAAAACCAATGAGAAATTAGCATATTTCTATTTCCTCCCCTGTAACTTCAGCCAGAGGTAAGAAGCCAAATTTTATTGTTAAGTTTTCTTTCTTTGATATATCCAGATACTCTGCTTTCTGATTTCTTCATTTTCATTTTTAGTTCTTAAAAGTGTAAAAATGTATATACTATTGGACAATTTTTGAAATTTTTTGATTACATGTTGCTGGGTTTGTACCCCAAAATATGCTTGTTTATTGGTGAATTAAATACATGTGTTATTATACTAATTTATTGGGACATAATTAAATCACATACAAAAACAGAGCTTTTGAAATGATAAAAGTGTTTTCTTACCTTTCCTCACTGAATTATCACATGCACCCACTGGGGTACAGACATCCTACAGTTGATATTCCAATCTAGATGGGTAGTTCTCAATCTTTTCAGGACCGTGTATCCTTTGAGAGTCAAATTAACATTATTCACTTTCAGAAAAATGCACACATTTTCCCATGATTTCAGGCAACTCGCCCTTCAGTCACTTCCTAGGAACTCAGATGAAATAACCTGACTTAAACTTTCAACATTATTGGAATTATAGACATTGCCAACTTCAGAATCTCCCAATAATGAAGTGAGAAATGAAACATAATGGAGCCATTTGACAAGATATAAATGACAAGATATCAACAGCACAGTCAAATCAACCATGCTTTATTAAATATGTCATAACTTTTAAATAATCTCTCCAGCAGTAGCATAGTTCAGCAAAGGGTGGGTTTCGAATAGTTCTCTCATCTTCCTTTCCTGCCTCTCTCCTCTTTCTCTGTCCTGTTCTCCAGCTCTCTCTCTCCCCTTTACTCTCCTTCCTTCACTTCTCTTCACTTTTTCCTCCACTCCACCCACCAAAAGTATAGGGATTAGATTTTCTTGAGCAAACCTGCTCCGCCTACTGGTTGTTTCACGAATTTCGTATTTAAGAACTTTTCATATTTAAGAACCATTTGAGAAACTAGAGACACTAATATGTTCATGGAAATAATTTTATTTCTTAAATTTTAGTAGCTGAGAAGACCTTAGTAATTTATAAACTATGATGATCATTTTTTAAAATCTGAATTTAATTCCCCATTTATTAAATTTATTAAAATAGAGCATATGTTCTTTTAACATTCTCTTACATTTGAAAACAGCCATTTTAATGTTTTTAAACCTTATTACAATCACACCCAACTTGTCCCTTTCAATTTCCTTCTTCCCTATTCCATTTGTTCCAATAGCTGCTTCTAGCCACCGTCCCTGACTCCTCCTCCCACCCCGTGCTCATTTCTCTGGGCCCAGTTGAGGGTGTGCCCCTCTTTTCTTATTACACTGCCTGCACTTCCTTGGGTGAGTCATCTTCTTCCACTTTTTCAATTATTGCCTTTACATAAATAATTGGTAAATTTATGTTTCTAGACTGACTTCTCTCCTGAGCTCTGGACTCACATCTTTAAATACTGGTACAGATGGCTTACTGGCATTTCAACTTCATCAAAACTGCTCCTCTCATCTTCGTTAATGGCATCTAACCTGTTCCATTTATCTATTGCTGTTTAACAAACCACCTTTAAATCAACATAAAACAGCAACCATTTTATTACACTCATGAATTCTAAGACTCAGGAATTCATTAATAGAGCACAACAGGGATGGCTTGTCTCTGCTCCACACACTAGGGTGTCAGCTGAGAAGACTGTGTTGCTGTTACGGGGGAGATAAGGAGATATATCTCCCACACATTACTAAAAAGGTGGGGGTGGCAGGACAGGGAGCTAAAGATGAAAAGTAGGCCCTTGTTCTTTGCTTCCTAGAAATACATTACTTTAAAGTACCACCCTCATGTTGAATAGCATATAAGATCAAGTACACCTTAAAGAATAAAAACTACTTTCAGCAGAATTAGTAAGTTTACTTATATTGATGTAATATTAATTTAAATGTTCTTTGAGGATATCAACTGAACTAGTTATTTTCAATAGTTAAGCTACAATTTGAATTACAAGAAATTGATGTTTGGTTGAATTTGCATATTATACTCATGGTTAGAAGGATGTCAAGCAATAGGCATGGAGCAGATCCTAAAATGAAAAATGAAAGCAACCTTGACCAAACCTGAGCATAGATAAATCACTATTGTTGGAGTGAGCAGGACTGAAGCTATGTTGGGACCTAAATCTCCCTGGGCTGTAGGAAAACTTAAAAGATACAGTTTTCTTCTCAGCTTGCATTTCTCTGAGTTCCCCCTTTTCCCATGGTTATTTGATATTTTGAACCTTGGTTATGGGGCAAGATGACGTTATTTACATAAATGTAAACTTGTTTTCCAGTCAGCCTGGAGTTTCAAACTTGCCATGAGATGTACTATCCAGACCCTGAGAAACCAGGGAAGACATCAGTAAAGCTATGCTGATTCCACCCCAAAGCAGAACCTTAAGATAACAGCAAGGATGGAGTCTTGGCAAGACCTTGCACCTGGCTCCTTGTACAGAGCCCCCACGGTTCACATCTCCCTCCCTCCTGCTTTTCATTTCCCACTTTCCATTCTCGTGGCCCCCTCTTTAAAAACCCCTCAGTAAATCTGAGTCTTTGAGATGAGTCTTTAGTCTGGCCGTTCCCCTTCAGATTTACTGGAGGGATGGGTTAGCCTAACATTGGTATTCCTGAATAAAAGCTGACTTTCTATTCCATCTATCATTTGACTTTCAGGTTTTCTTTGTTTTGGGGCAGGCAACTGGACTTGGGTTTGGTAGCAAGATTTTGGCTAGCCTAAGACAGGAGCTGAGTGTCCCTCAGTGGACACCAAGAAGACTTTTATCTATGAAAAAAGATAGATAAAAGTCTTGTTTTCTTGCTATTAAATAGCAGAGGCATTCAACCCATACAACTTTGTGAACTTTAGTTTGATAATTCCCAACCATTTCAGAAGCAAACACGTTCATGATAGAGTTGTTGTTGCAATTCTAAATGACTATGAAGTCTATTTGCTTTTCTAAATGGCTGTATTTGTGTCGACTTGTTGAAACCATGTTGGGTTGGATTATGCCAAGTTTTATATTCAACATGTTTTGAAATATGAAAGTGGATTAACAGGTAGATTCTTTAAAATACTAATTGAACAAGTTTAACTTCTAGAATAGAACCACGTACGTTGATTGGATGTACATTGATTGGACAATGGAATGTAATTTAATTACCTCTCTCTGCTGGTACATGTTGGTAAACCCACTATAAGGCCACCTACAGAAACAGGTTTGTGAGGTTTTATGTTGTACACCCCATGACTTGGTTTCAGGAAACAATTCAAGGAGATTAAATAAGGCCATTTGTAAATGTCTAAGCATTACTAACTTAAATGTGCTAATTTAGATTTATTATGAAATAAGAATTTTAACATGATTTTTGGGGAAGGAATAAATTTTAAAATGTGGGTTTTCAAATACATAACTAAAACTGTGGCAGGGATAATACATACATCCTTGAAAACAATTTCTAAATGGAATTTTAAGAGATGTATACTGGGAACTTGTCTTCACAAACTAGGAATAAGACAGTTACACAAACTGCCAAACAGGACTAAGCTTGACCAAACTATACTGCAAAACAGTGCTGGAAAACAAAGCTTAACAGATCATTCGTAAGATAGTATTATAAATAATATATGGAAAGATCCACCTTAAATATTTTGTAGTAAGTGAAGTGTACGTTGAATGACTATGTAAATACAGACTGTGATGAAAGCAATACTAAAAGTAAAATGTGCTGAAGAGGTAGAAGGTTTTGTGGAGATTTGACTGGGCATAAAGGGATGGGCAGGAGCAAAAGAGATTCCAGAGATAGCAGCAGCCTGAGCAAAGACCAGAGGAAACATAATTCAGGGGATGTTCAGAAAAATGGTGAGTGGTGGGCATATAGTCTGAGGCTGAAGTACATGGCAGAAATGTGGAAGATAAAGCTGAAAGAGAGTAGGGGGTACACAATAGTGGATTGTTCTGAATGTCAGACCAAGTTTAGAATCTTTTCCATAGGAGATGGGGGGCTCCAAATAATTCAGCAGGTTAGTGATAATGGGATTTGGGGAAATAATTATGAACGAAAGGAATGGAGGTCAGAGGCAGGTAGGGAATAGCAAAAGCTCAAATGAGAGAGAATGAGAGACCAAGGTAGGGGGTGACAATGAGCCGAGGAAGGAAATCAAGAAATAGTTCAAAGGTAGACTCAACTGGAATTGATTAGGGCAATGAAGGATGGAAAGAGTCAAATCTGTTTGGTGGTCTTGAGTGTGAAAGGCTATGTGGAGGTTTTGAATGTAACTACAAATTCCTGGACACTTCTTCCATTGAGAGTTGAGATCTAATTCCCTTCCCCTTGAATCTGGAGCTGGCCTTAGTGACTCAGCTGATGGAATGTGGAGAGACACTACATAAGCTCAGAGGCTAGATCAGTAAACAATCATGCTGCTTCCACCTTGTTCTGTGGAATACCTGTTCTGAGCCACCTGTAGGCACTAAGTTGTACAGTCCAAGGTGAGGCTAGCTTTTGAGTCATCCTAGCCCAAGCACAGATGTATTAGAAAAAAACCTGCAGATAATTCCTGCCTTGATGAATTGTAATAGCAAAAGACACATGGAAGTCATAAAAAAAACAGATTATTTTGCTTTCAAATCTGGCACTCTTTAGCACATAGAAGATTTATCTCAAACACTCAGCTGAATAGGTGGGTAAGCAGAATATAGTGATGGATACAAAGCACTAGTTAAAAATTTGCTCCGGAGCATTTACATCTCCCCTGCCCAGCCCCCAGCCACATCTTGTTACCAATATGCCTGTGTAAGGTGTTAAGTGTTTGCCACGTGGAAGTGCGCCCTGGTCTTCTAGTAGACTTAGAACAGACAATAAGAATTTGAAAGACAAATTCACTTTGAACAGCAGTAGAATGGTCTATTTTCCAATAGTTATACAATTATTTTTTCCAGACATAGCCTCATCCATAATGAAAATACACGATTATTTAGGAACATAAAACAGACACAGAGAAATTTTGAAATGTTATCTTTCTCCAGTGCCTAGCCCCCCAACAACCTTAAACAACTGTATTAGTCCATTCCTGTTGCTTATAACAAAATGCTTGAAACTGGGTGATTTATAAAGAAAACAAAATTTATTTGCTTAGTTTTGGAGGCTAGGATGTACAGTCCAGGGAAAACATCTGGTGAGGGTCTTGGTGGTGACTTCAGTGATGCAGGTATCACATTGTGAAATACAGAACAGAGAGAGCAGAGATATACCCTCCTCATTCACTCTCTTTAAAGCCCTCAGAACCACGCCCCTGACCACCATTTTTAATCCATTCACTACCGCATGGTCCTACAATCCAATCACCTCTTCAAGGCCCCACCTTTCAATTACCATAACAGGATCTCCCACCCTCTTAATAGTCACAGTGGGGGCCAAGTTTCTAATACATAAAACTTGGGGGACACAATTCAAGCTTCAGTGAATTTTGGGGGGAAATAATTCAATCCACTACAACTAAAAATAGGTTACAGATCTTAAGTGACTACTTTTTATTTTTTAAAAGGTAAACAGGTTTATTTGAACATTTGTACCTATATGTCTGTGTTTTCCCAATATCAGCTTTATTGAAGTATTATTCACATATACAATAAAATTCCATGATTTAAGTGTCAAGTTCAATGAGTTTTGATAAATGTATACAGTCTAGTTACCACCACCACGATCAAGATATAGAACATTTCCATCACCTCAGAATATTACTTCATTCCCATTCACAGTCAATTTCCCAGCCCCTGGCAACCATTGATCTGCTTTCTCTCATTAAAATTTTGACTTTTCCAGGTTTTCATATAATGTAGTCATATAGTAGGCATCTTGTGTGTCTGGCTTCTTTCACTCTGCATGATGCTTGTGATGTTCATCCATGTTGCTGTTCTTTACCAATAGTCATTCCTTTTCATTGCTAAGTAGTATCTTAATGTACGCATATATCACAAATTGTTTAACCATTCATCTGCTGGCCATTTGGGTTGTTTCTAATTTTTTACTATTATGAATAAAGCTGCTGTGAAAATTGAGTACAAAACTTACACTTCTCTTGGGCAAAACACCTAGGAGTGAGAAACTATGGTTTTAGTACATTTGTGTTTTTCTATATCAATTATCCTGACAAAATTAAGAATACAAATATTCCTTAGTCTCATTTCATAATAAAATTTATTAGCAGATCTGTTGTAAGACAGTTGAAGAATTCATACACTTTCCAGCCCTAAAAGAGCCACACACAATCATATTCCAGGAAAATGCTAAATAATATGTACGAGATATTATTTTTTTTTACAAACTTCAGTATGAATCAAATAAAATAATACATTCATATTATTATATGAACAAAAAAGTCATACATTAAGAATCCTGTTGTGATTTTGTCTTAAAAACGAAGATAAGAACTGCAGTCTTTAATTTGAAAAAGAGGACAATTTCAATTAGTCCATTTTGCAAAGAAATATATGTATAAAATGTGCGTATACGCTTCTCACACTAGAAATGTTTGTTTTAATTAAAGAGGAAAATTATTTATTTATTTATTTATTTTTTAAAGATGGCTGGTAAGGGGATCTTAACCCCTGACTTGGTGCTGTCAGCACCACGCTCTCCCAAGTGAGCTAACCAGCCATCCCTATATAGGGATCCAAACCCGTGGCCTTGGTGTTATCAGCCCCACGCTCTCCCAAGTGAGCTAACCAGCCATCCCTATATAGGGATCCAAACCCGTGGCCTTGGTGTTATCAGCACCACACTCTCCCAAGTGAGCCATGGGCCAGCCCTAAAGAGGAAAAATATTTCCAATCTCATTTTCCAAATGAGAAACATTTCCTAAATTAATTCCCAATATCCCTAGGATTGTTCTTAGTCTAAACTTCCGTGAAGAAATGTCTGGAATAGAAAACTTTAAACATCAGAATCCAGAGATATAAGCTTTCACATTCAAAAGGACAGAGAATCCCAACATTAACAATTATGGTTCCACAAAAATCAAAATTACAACTTAGACATCCCTTATTTAAATAACGGTAATGTCACTTTAGAGTTAAAAACTACAGGTAATCACTGAATTGTTACATATACAAGATTAAAAAAAATTAAGTGCTCCTAAATATCTATCATTATAAAAATGAATATTTGTTTTACAATATTATCTCTAGAGAAATATGTAAAGATTATTTCAAAGACACTTCAGTAATGACAAAGTAAAACTTTTGCCTTCAAGCTGCATGCTAAAAGTACCAAGTCATCTCAACTTCTCTGAATGAAATAAATGTATCCCACAACATAGATTTTTGTGGCAGAAACTGAAACTTTTTAAAATACATGAAACAAAAATAAGATGAGGAGTTTCCCTGTACATATTATAATATTTATATTCCCTTATCTCAATACTTGGAAACTCAATGTCATATTTTGTGAACTAGTCATATAAAATGATTCTAAAACTATGAATGAGTTCTATATCACCAATTGACTCTGACAACAATCTGCTGTCTCAATGCCCATCACTGACAGCATCCAAAACATTTTACCACCTGACAAAAAGAAGGTGAGACCCACACTGGAGAAGACTGAAACACTGAGGTGCAGGTAACTAACTGCCACATGGTGGCAACAGTGCCAGCCAGTGGGAAGGGACACAGACCTGTGTCCTCCAAAGCCCAGCACAGCCGCTCTGCCTGCATCAATGCACCCAGTCCCTGGGATGGCGCAGAACTTCCAGAATTTCAGCTTCTTTGGAATTCTCTGAGGGTGAATGCATGTACTCCCATCTATGCAGGTCCAAAACAGAAGCAAAAAAATGTAATAACAAGAAAAAAAAAAAAAAAAGAAAGACACACATAACTCTTTACTTAAAATAAATGAAAAATAAAATCCTAAGAGTTAAAAATGTCTTATACTTCTTTGTCTCCACTGTGCCTAATGAGCCTTGCACACATTAGACTTTTAAAAGATATCTGCTGTGAAAGAAATAAAGTTTCTTAATAATTCTTGGGCATACTTTGACTAATATTAATATCCCACAGCCAAAACATACTTTTAATATAAACCAGGATTTTGTAAGGTGTAGAATCTCAAACATTTGTTAGCTTAATACTTACACACAGCTCTTCCCAGGAAAATACAGATAGGGAGGGTCAATCTCAACCTCCAGACACAACGACCCAGCCTATCTTCTCATTCCCTCTATCCTCTCCCTGCTCTCACACACAAAGGTGTACCACTCCTCCTGTCACCACTTAAAACATCCAATTTGATTTGTCTTAATTATTTGACCATGACTTTCTTACAAAATCAGCAAAGTCTAAACCAACCTAAGTCTCAGGTAAGACATGTGTGGTGTTAACTTTCATATTTTGTGGGTGCTGGGGGACTGAGAGTGGGCAGGTAACTACTATGATGACTTATTTCCTTACCGGGCAGTAAGAGGTAGAGACATCAAGATGCTTTCGATCCTGGATCCTGGTGTGAAGAGGCCAAACTTTGTACCCCGATCGTACAGCAGATTAAATTCTACATATCTGACATAAAGACATCAAATGACATTAAGGGCCAGCAAAGTAAAGTCTTCCTCAAAACTAGCCCATAACAAATACTTGCAGGGGGCTTTTCCCTTCACCCCTCATCAGATGGAACTAGCTCAGAAAACACCAGTCTACAGCCCACTGAGCTTTCTCCATCTGCACAGGCATAAATAAAAGGGCATTCTACCCACTGAACAATAGGATATACATTCTGCCCCAACACAGTGCAGTTACAGAACAAGAAGGTTATGTTTTCCCATAAATAAAAAGAATGGACACAAAAAAGAATGAACAATTAAAAAAAGAAATAACAATCCTTCTCTGAACAACACAGCTCCTTCTTGCCCTCCCATAGTCTGAGATGTTTCAGAGTCGAAGATTTCATTTCACTACCTATAATGTACATGTATTGATACTAAGATGGAGTAAAACTTCTGTAACTGAAAGTCCAAGTACAGCTAACAGTAATTTATTAATAATGATTAGCATATTCTAGATATTCCTTTGTTAAACTAGTTAATAGCATTAATAAGCAGTCATATAATTCAGTCTTTCTGCAGAGAAATAGCAATCCTAATAAAAGGTAGTGCTTTGAGTTGTAGCACTTGATTTTATTTCCTTAGAAAAATATCCTTAGCATCAACTAAAACTTGGTTCAGTATATTAGCTTCCATTAGCTGCCACAGAGTCAGACCCAGACTCCATCTAGCTTAAAAATCTGTGCCTGCCTTTAAAAACATGGGATATAAAAGGGTCTTATCCCCAATTTCAAAAGGATAATTTCTCCCCCCAAAATTTAGAATGATCCATAAAATTTCAGTAATAGGACCCTCTTTCAGATCATTTCTCTGTTCACCCAGAAATTATTCTCTTGATCTAAACCTCACTCAGATATTCTCATTTATCCCACTGGTTACTGTCTTTAGGCCCACCTACGGAAAAATACTCTCTAGAATCCCACGGTACTTCAGTTATTAAAAAAAGCACCTTTTTGTGTAGAAACTTGTCAAAGGCCTGAAAAAATTTAAATAATTATATCATGGATTCTTTTCCAGTTCTCACTATTCAATTATCACGGATTGACTTTTGTGTACTAATAGCTATTTAATACTTTCTTATGCCTGTTTCAAAAGATAATTTAAATGAGTCTTCTGAACTCCTTCCTAAGACCATGGAAAAGAATTTCATCTCTCAGCCACCTTCCTCACCCAATATTTCTGAAACATGACATCTGAGGGACAGCTGTCATTCTCTATTTCATATGATGTGTTTGAAGACCTACTTCAAAGACCCTTGTAAGGAGCTCCCTAAATGTATTTTCTGTAGGATCCCTGTATTCCTTTCCTTTTGTGAGTGAATGATGCCCCTCTCTATACATTAGCCTCTCTGACTCCCACCAGGTTTCACTGAGATCTGATCTTTCTGATGCTTTCCGCACATTTGTCCTCTCTGAGGCTGCCTGTAAATTATGGACTTTAACCAATCCCTTCAATTTAACTAGTGCCTAAATTTTTCCTCTTGCCCTTTCCCAAAATATGACAAAACAAAAATAAGTTAAAGGTCTTCAGTTTCTATTCTCCTATGAAAAAGATGACTATAAGACCAAAGTTCAAGGTCTGGAGAGAGAATAGTAGTAACTGACAGCAAGAGACTAGATGAGATTCCCAAATAAGAGACTGTAAAGTCAAAAGGGAACCAGGCTGACCACTGAAAGGGACACTTGTCTTTGGAGAGGTGGAGCAGGGGGGAAGTGGGGAAAAGTAACCTGTAAAGGATACAGATAATGGGTTATGAATGTAGTATAAGAAAACTGGCAACAGTGTTGATACTTCCAGGGAATAGCTGGAGTTATCTTAAGTCCCAGGGTTTATGGCCATCTTAAGGTCCAGAGATAAGGGTGGCTGAAGGAGGCCTTCTTTGAAGTACAGTAATGCACCATACCACAGAAAATTAATCTAACACCCACACGTCTACCTAACTCAAAATACACCAGACATACAATGAAACACACAATGGAACTTTCAGAATAACTTGTGATCAATATAAAACAAACAAACAAAACACACACAAAAAATTATTCCTATGTGTAAGAAGTTTTAAAGCCTTTACCTAATTAGTGTTCACAAAAATCTGCCAGCTTTGCATATAAAATCTGGTGCAAAACTAGAACACTTTACTTTCCATAGAGGTTTTGTTTTTTTTGGTGGCTGGCCAGGACAGGAACCAATCGAACCCTAGACCCTGGTGTCCTCGGCACCATACTCTAACCGAGTTACCTGGCCAACTCCTCCATAGAGTTTAAATTATCCTCTTACGTATGTCTTCCCCACTAAACTGTCAGCCTGTTTTCGGCAGGTCCATGTTATGCCCACCTTTGTAAGCAGGATAGTGCCTGATGCTATGGCTGGCCAGGACAGGAACCAATCGAACCCTAGACCCTGGTGTCCTCGGCACCACACTCTAACCGAGTTACCTGGCCAACTCCTCCATAGAGTTTAAATTATCCTCTTACGTATGTCTTCCCCACTAAACTGTGAGCCTGTTTTCGGCAGGTCCATGTTATGCCCACCTTTGTAAGCAGGATAGTGCCTGATGCTAGGGGGCCCATGATAAATGTCAAGAGAGAGAAGAAAAGAGTGGTGAAGGTATATTTGAGAAATTATGGAAACAAAAAAAAGGAAAACATGTCCCCAGACAGATGCATTGCTTAAGGAATTTCTAAAAAGAAAGCTTAAAGAACTCTCACTTTATCAAGTTGTGAAGGTATATTTGAGAAATTATGGAAACAAAAAAAAGGAAAACATGTCCCCAAACAGATGCATTGCTTAAGGAATTTCTAAAAAGAAAGCTTAAAGAACTCTCACTTTATCAAGTTGATAAATGGGGACTATATAGCACAGGCAGTCATAAAATTGAACAAACTTTATACTTGAAACATTATTTAAGTTGACCTCTTCAGGGCAAAAGCTTTACCTTCTTAGTACACAAAGCTTCATATGCCTGAGACATAATTAATGTAAATGAGAAAATCCATTTTTATAGCCATGGACCAGCAGTATACATGCAATTAAGATGGCAGTGAGAAACTGACATGGGCAAGCAGGGTGGAATAATTGGGAGCTGATTTGCAAATACGCCGTGGCTGAAGATGACCTCAGGTTGGCTACCCAACTGAGCTCACTAAGCTCAGTGCCCAGAGCAAGGTGGCTATGGAGAGTAGCACAGTGAGAACACAAAACTGCTTCACTAATTTAACTTCCTTTGTATACCAGAAAGACTATAAGTTTTGAAGTCATGATGATCCAGTTCCACATCTGGTATCTGATAGTTACCAAGTGTGTAACCCTGGGCAAGGGACTTACCTTTCTGAGAGTAAATATTATCATCTGTAAAAAGGTCACAGGTTTGCTGAGGACAATAGATGCAAAATGCCTAACAGTGACTGCACATAGTAAAGACTCCAGAATTAGTAAAATGGATCATTAAGTATAAATAATTCCTGAAATTGTTATTTCCATTAAAATAACTTGTATGAAATCTTTAAGATGAATGAAGGAAAGGTGTGATTCCAAATTTACAAAGCAGCAAAAACATTAAATGATGCCCACATCTTGGCATAGGCTGGAGGGTATTGCTAGAAAACTCAAATCTGCTGAATTAAATTCAGCAAGTACTTCACGCCTACTATGAGTCTCTAATAATGTACAGGTGAATTAAATAAACTTTGCTATTTTTATAATACTATTTTACACCATGTTTAATTCATTTAATATTCATCTAATTACAGAAATTAGGGTGAGTGTTAACACAACCATTACAAAGTATCTGCTCCAGACAATACAACACCCACTCTTATTCTAGCTGCTCCACTTGCCCAAGTTACGAATGAGACAGTTCATTCTGTCACTCACCGTCCTCTTCTGAGCTGCTGCCACAGCTTCTCCTGGGGAGTGAATGAGTCATCACAGTGCTTTTTCACAAGGGGAATATATGAAGGAACAACAGCCTGAGCACAGCTCTGCACAAAGCCAAACACCTCCTCCTTGGATGGAGAGTCGAGATCATCGAAAAAGATACCACCAATGCCCCTCCGCTCTCCACGATGGGCTATAAAAAAGTAATCATCGCACCTGGAAAACACAGCAGGATCAAATCAGGGACAAAGGGGGGGAAAAAAGAGAGACATGAAAGTCAATGTGAGCCTCTTAGTTCAGAGCACTATCCTTGATCGATGCCAGCATAGTGTCGTTACTTTCTGTCCAACTATGAAAATGAAACTAGAACTTCAAACAGATTTTCTGAAGATATCAATGTAGAAAAATGCTTATACTCTTATCTACCAAGCACCCAGGCAATTTAATACCAGTCTATCTAAAGGATATGAAATTCTAAGAATTTTAGTGAAAAGAGAAAGAGAGTCCAATATTAATGCTGTATTTCTTGAAACAAGAGATGGGGCTGCCCTCAGAAGTACTGCTGCTTTTGTAGGAGGTCAGAATCTTCTACTAATGATGATACCAACCAGGGTGCAAACTTGAGCTGTCTTGAGTCAGTTCTTTGTTCACCAAAGGAAGGTACTATAAACCATCTCTAAGGTCTCTCAGCAGTATAAGTTGATGTCTCTACAGCATGCATGACTAAGAAAAGGGCTAATGGAAGGAAACGTTCAGAGAATAAGAGTCTTCAGACAAATTAAAGCTTACCCTACAAGACAGTACATGAAACAATCTGTTCTTGAGTCTTTTCTCCTCTATGTCTACTAAAACGGGTTTCCTAAGAAGCTATTTCCTAAATGCTAAACTTGTAGAATAGTTTACATCTTGGAAATAGTTCTTTTGATTATCTCTATATAATAAGGGTCCTTAAATAGAAAAAACTGTTCAAACAAAAACTAAAAGCTACTTAAAAGATCACCTTAAATAAAACTTTAACAGCCTAAACAAAACAAAAGGCAGCAGGTGGAAATCCCTAGAACTGATGCATTGGTATAATTCACATCAACTGTGACTTGTTGGCTTTCTTTTATACACACATTTCATTAAAACAGTTAAAAAGTATATCCTGGGCAAGGCTGTAAAGTCTTTTGACCTAAGCTTTTAACCTAAGTCATGTTATTTCAAAATCTCTCTTCATAAGATTATAAAATTAAGAGATTTACTAAACACTCATAGGAAAATTTAGTTTTAACAGGCCTGCATCCTAGATATTTTACTAATACTGCTTAGATAAAGTCATCTCAGTAATAGCTATAAGAAGAAATCAAAAAAGGGGACTATCTACCCAATAGTCCTCCTCCAGGAAGTATGCTGAGTTTTGAGAGAAAGAAAAAAAAAACCTATATCTTATGGGCATGCATCCATGGCTATGCAGTTTTTAGTGGTAATGCTAAATTAAGAGGGGAAAATTCAAATATTTTAACCTTTTTGAGGATTTAAGTCTCAATTTCATGCTCTTGTATAAGTGATATCAACATTCTAAAGTTAGCTCTAAAAACAAAGAGACAAAAACCCTGTCTGCTCTTCCTTTTTCAAGAATGTCAACTAGCTCTAAGGAGAACTGAGTACTTTATACTCTTACTCCAAATGATTTATGCCAAGACTTCATCTGACATGTAAGAAATATCCTGAGTCTCCTCAAAACTTTTGTTTTTCTTTTCTTTCTTACTTTGACATTAGAGTTTCTTTTAAAAAGTCTCCAATTCTACTTTTCTCCCTGTCCAAAATCTCTGGTATACTGGCATCTCTCCCTAATGGTTCTCCAACCCTTCCAATGCCCTCACACAGTCCCAATTCAATATCAGGACAATAATTCTCACCTGGAATGAGAATTTAACATCCTGCCCTAGGACTGAAAAACCTCTGACTCTCAAGTATACATCACCTTATCATTTATACTGCACCATTCTAAATCATTTAGGATCAAAAAAAAGGGTGTTACTCAATACATACTGCAGATATCTAAATATTTCTAAGTAAATAATTTATTAAAACTGGTATCCCACTTCTGGTGAGCAGAGTAAGAAGGTTCAATCTTCATAAGCCGAAGAAGGTATTTAGTGACGTAATAGTTGCCTTCAGGACCCAAAGAAGGAATGAAATATACTTTGGAGGTCATGAAAAATTCAATACCTTTACTTACCATTTTTTAAATTTGGGGTAGAGATCTGGACCATGCTGGTCACAAGCCTCCTTCAGAATTCTGTGAAAATGGACAGCATCCTCTTGGTTCAAGTATGTTGGAGTGAGGTCACATCCACCACCAAACCACCACAGCTTGTTACCTACCAAATCAAGACATGGGATTCTGATATGGACTTTGAGATTCAGCATACTACTGACTGTATTAGCAAACTTAATTCATCAGCTTAATTTATTAAGCATAAAATAGGTGACAATCAAAAAACATTTAACTGAAGTTAGCTCTGAAGGTAAGTCCTAGGCAGGAAAGAAGAGGTAAAAGCAGAGAGAAAAGGAAGTAGAAAATTAAAAAGTGAGAGAGTATAACCAGGCAGAAGAATAATATGCAGGGCAGTGAAAGACAAAACACCATACAGGTGGACCAGGCAGTTGATCTCAACTCTGGCTGTATTCAGAATCACACGAAGAGCTTAAAATACTTCCGCTAGATCACAGTTTAAAAAAAACAAATCTCTGGCCCAGGCATCTATAGTTTTTTCACAGAAACACCCCAGAAGATTATACAGGTGGACCAGGCAGTTGATCTCAACTCTGGCTGTATTCAGAATCACACGAAGAGCTTAAAATACTTCCGCTAGATCACAGTTTAAAAAAAAACAAATCTCTGGCCCAGGCATCTATAGTTTTTTCACAGAAACACCCCAGAAGATTCTGATGCTCACTATATTAAGAACTACTGCCACCCCTCCCCTTTCCCCCAGAGAGGGTAAAAACACTTGCTGAGGGAGGCAATTTACCATTTAAGAATAACTATTTCATATGCTTACTTAGGTTTATGGGTTGTCAATACCAGTTACCAACTTTTAAATATTAGAAAGTTGAACCAAACTGAATGGCTTCAAAATGAAAAGTTACAGTGGTGACTTTAAATGCCATGACCTGCAAGGACACCAGTAGGAGTAGTTGTGGCACTGAACAGGTGCTCTGACAACTGGTACCAGATGGCCCTGCTGATAGGAGACATAGGCTGGAACCACATGCACATGAGTCATGATCAACTACACCCCATTTTAAACTGACTGCTAAAGCACTGGTGACTAGCAAAGCTATGCATGTGGAAAATATTTTCCAAAACCAAGTTCTCAATTTCAACATAACCTGGCCCATAAGGTTTTCCTTCAGATGTAACGAATTTATATTTGCAAGAATCTTGTGTGCATTCTGAAGTTCAGGTTCATTAAATCATTCCTTCTGTGTTGGAGGAAATATGGGAAGGTAAAGTCAGCCAACTCCATTCTCACTTTTCACGTCTAGTGTATAAACCATTACACCTGCTAAGAAGTAAGTCTTCATATGCCTTCTGAAAAATCTAGTTAAGGATGTATTTATTCTTTCTCACTTTTAGATGTTATGCCTTAT
The DNA here is from genome assembly GCF_000696425.1 of Galeopterus variegatus. Classification (NCBI taxonomy): domain Eukaryota; kingdom Metazoa; phylum Chordata; class Mammalia; order Dermoptera; family Cynocephalidae; genus Galeopterus; species Galeopterus variegatus. The sequence goes on along the minus strand of NW_007733680.1, from coordinate 79,967 downwards.
AAAATAAGTTTTAAAATATACATTTAGCACAGTATTACTTTCCACAGCTCCTGAGACCCTTACCATCAGCTTCTTCTACTTCAAAATACCTGTAGTTGAAATGGATAGTAGGAGCATGAGGATTCTTGGGGTGGATAACAGAGCTCACGCCCATAGCAGAAAATGGCAATTTACCTGGAAAGTAAAATATGTAGTAAGCTGCATTCAACCATCTGGCTTGATACAAATTAACTCTAATGTGATTTCTGAATCAATTTTCAAAAGCTGCTTTTTAATTTATCTCTTAAAACATAATTTTTAAAAAGTACTTGTGAACATGCTTATCTGGTATGTGCACCCAAATGGATCTTTACAGAAGCAGTATTTATTTTATAAATAAAACTTGTGGGAAAAAAAAGGTTTGCAAGGACTATTAAAGGCTGTTAAGATTGTCTGATATACCATCTTTAGTCTTCAGATTTTTTCCTCTGCTTCTCATTTGTTTTGCTGCTTCCTCAGACAGATTTCCATGAACGACAGAAATGCTCACCCCAGCCTTTTCGAAAACATGCCCATCTTGAAGTACACAGCTTATGCCACCACCTCCTGTTTACGGAAATGTAAAATAAGGAAAGAATGTTAAGAGTATGTGCAAAATTAAAAACAATCCTTGCACGAAGATGCTGGTATTAGAAGTTTTTTCTTCTTCTATTTCCTAAACCTTCTATAATATATCAATAATTTTTACATACAATAAAATTAGATAAATAGCTTAGCTTTATGACACAAACTACTGATACTAGGCTAATACTGAACCTCCCTATATCACTAAACTGATTATTTCTTCTACATTCTTATGCCACCATCTAAAATAAATCACTGGAATACTCGTAGATATGAGAGAAAGCTAACGTTAAAAACAGAAATGGAAATACTTGGAGTACTCTATTATGACTGAATTTAAGAGCTCCATATTGTTTCAAAAACGTTTTTCTCAGTGTGCTGTTTGCCTTTTAATTTTGTTTAAAGGCAATTTAAAAACAGTAGATATTCAAATTCTTAAGGGATTCAGAACCTTAATCTGAGTGAGACATCAATATTTAGGCATATGAGCCCTACTTTCGATAGCTTTTTTTGTTTGTTTAAGTGACTAGGATCATTGCAAGGCCATTTGTTTGATGAAGGTTCATGTTTGGCTTGTTGTATTTCTAAGAACTTTTAGAGCAGGATGTGACGTTAAGACGATCCAGTACAACCCAAGTATATTCCAAATGAGAAAACTTGGGTCCAGAGAGGCAAAGCATTTTATCCAAGATCACACAGCTGGCAAGTGGCTGAAACAATGTGTCCAAGTTTTGTCTATGTTTCAGGAAATATTCTAAGTATCTTACATATATTCATCTCATTTAATCCTCATACCACACATATACATATACATAATTTTTCATTTCTTTTCATAGATGGGAAACAGGTACAAAAATGTTAAATAACTTCTAAAGGTCACACAGCTAGTCTAGTAGTTGAGGTTGTGTCCTGGTTCAGTGGTCTTCACTTGAAAACACTACAAGATGGAAAACACTATGAAAACCAGATTGAACTTCACTGAATACAGAAGTGGCAGTATCACAGCTCAAGATCTGCTGGTAAGAAGTTGCTGTTGTATTTAGCTACAAAAAGTCAGGGATCCTTCAAGTGTATAATCAAGATGTGGGGTTTCACGGTACCATGGTCACGTGAAAACCAGATTGAACTTCACTGAATACAGAAGCGGCAGTATCACAGCTCAAGATCTGCTGGTAAGAAGTTGCTGTTGTATTTAGCTAGAAAAAGTCAGGGATCCTTCAAGTGTATAATCAAGATGTGGGGTTTCACGGTACCATGGTCACGAATATATGACCCTATGACAGGTGGGTTTTGATAGTGAAGTATTTTGGCATTGGAAGGAAAAATTTTCCTAGCAGGAAATCTGATAGGTGCAATTGGCAGAGCTACTGATGAACCCATCAAATATTTCTTGTGCAAAACGAAAAAGAAATGGGGAGATTTCAACACCATAATACCCTCAGCTGGAGGAACCTGGCTGAGGGTTAGTTAGCATGGAAGAGCCGCGCTCATCTTTCCATCTCCAGAGGAGGAGAAAGGGCAAACGCACCCAGAGAAGCAGATGAAATATGGGGGAAATCTATGTTCAGTAATAAACTTGGGACATCTAAGCTTGTTGGCTGCAAATATCCCTGAAGAATTCTACGAAAAACGTCGTTACAGAATTGAAAAGATTTTTAAGTACCCAGTACTAGAGTGACAGCAGATCTAGGTCCCCACCAGCAGGCAGAGAACTGATGACCCCCGGTGTCAATCTTTTTAACGGTGTCCCTTCTAACCAAGCAGCCTTCTCTGAGGGAATCCCCTACCTACCTCTATCTCCTACTCAAGCCACTTTCTGCCTGCAACCTAAAGACCGACCTTTTCCCCCCATCTCCGCCTCCCGCTAGGAGCAGACCTCCTTACCTTCCTTCCTCTCCCACCGGTCCACAGAGAAGCTGGCGCCCCCGTCTACCTGTGCCAACGCCTGGCACACCTGGGCCTGGGTCTCCAGGATCAGCAGCTCCATCTTGGTCTTCATGTCGCCCGGCCTCCTCCGCAGCTCGCGCACGTCAGTCACAGGTGAGGCCATAAAGCACTGACAGCGGCGGGCCAGCTCGTCCTCCTCCTCCGGCCTGCCGGGCGAGGGGCTCGGCGCCCCAGAGCTCTTGGGCACCATCTCCGCCCGCTGCACATGCCCGAAGGCGGCGGCGGTCAGCCCCGCCAACCCCGCCAGCCCCGCGGCCAGCCCGGTCCCCAGCCAGGGTCGGCCTCTCGCCGTCGGGCCGTGTCCCAGCCCGCGGCTCAGCTCGGGGCCAGCCGTGCCAGGGGGCTCGGGCCGTGTCCCAGCCCGCGGCTCAGCTCGGTGCCAGCCGTGCCAGGGGGCCGGCAGATGCGTCCTGGTGCGCAGCGCTGGGACCAAGCGCGCATCTCTCCGCAGACGCCGCGTGCCGCGCGCCAGCAGGGGCCTGCGGCCAGCCGGCCCAGGGACAAGGCCATGCTCCCGCGCTGTCACCCCGGGCAATGCCCGCGTCCACGAGCCCGGGTCCCAAGTCCTCGGGGTCCCGGAGTCGGCGAGCTGCACTGGGAGAGGTAACCGCTTGCAGAGAAGAGCTACTGCCGGGTCGAGCTCCGGGGGCGGGGAGCGGGGGCTGCTGGGAGTTGTAGTCCGGTCTATCGCCGCCTGCAGCGGCCGCGCCCACGAGAGCCGGTGCCAAGGCGGGAGCGCAGCGGCAGCGAAGCGAGAGTTGAAAGAGGCTGTCGTGTCACTTACGTGTGCTTAGCCACAGGGAGGAGGCAAAGTACGGCTGGGAGGCAGCGGACGGACCGGGACGGAAACATGGCAGAGACCCCCGCCCAACTCACATTTTCAAACAGGGTTTGCAGAGTACAGAACCGGCCCGGAATCTACGGTTCGCCCCTCCGCCCCCGGTCCCAGTCCTCGAGCTTCCAGAGCTCGGAGGAGCCCTGGGGGCGGGGCCGGGAAGCCCTTACCTAAGGACGAGTTTCTGAAGGGAGTTGGGATAGCTAGGAAAGGGCTTTTAAGAGGATCTTAGGAAAAGACTCTCTGGGATCAAGTCGGCATCTCAGTTCTGTCCTTAGAATCTTCCCGGGCCTTGCTTCTACAGTGCCCACTTGATTATTTTAGAAACAGGAAAAATAGTATGACTGTTTTACTTAACCAGCATAAAACTCTTAACCTGGTGTGTTTGGGTGATTAAGAAATAAGAAATGTAAAAAAACTTATCCTACTATTGTAGGGTGCTGCCAAATATTTCTCAAAGTTTAATACTTCCAACAACTCCTGTAAACTAGGAAGGCAAAGATCCACACTCCTTCCTCTCACTCTGTCCCTGTCCCCTTCCCCCTGACCCCCACGCTTTAAAGAATGAGGAAAAAAACTAACAGATGCGATATGCGGGGGGTGGGGGGGGGGGGGGGGTTGTCCCAGTAACCATACCATAGCTCCATGGTATATGGATGTAAAAGTTTATTCCTTAAGTATCCAGGATGATTTTAATTTCCAGTGGCAGGTAATTTAAGCCACTGAGGGTTGTTCCCACAAGGTTTTTCTTAGTGGCTAAAGGCACTGATGGGATTTCAACAGCTGTGAGTCAAGCCAGTTGTTCAAACCAGTGTATCTCATCCATCCACAACTGCATCTGGCAACTCACATGGAACGCAATGTTGGCTGGGGGGCATGCTTGCCCAAGCCTAGCAGCTAAGAGTCAGTGGGAAGTAAAGGCCTGGATTGAGGAGTAAGCAAACTACTTTTAGGGAAGAAATACCATTAGCTTTTAGCCATAATGTAACCTGCCAGGAGGCTGAGTTAGAAGAGGAGGGGAGGAAAGATAAGAATTATCACCCTAGAAAGGGTTGTTTGCCTTTTCTGGATGCCTCTGATGGGGTTTGCCTGGGCCTGGTGATGATAAATGAACCTCATTAGTGAAAAGGATCCTCTCTTGCCCATTTATCTGTAAGAAACTCATTCATTATTGCTCTGATTCTGTGAATACCCATTAAGTTAGAAGAAGATAAGTAGTTACAGAACTTGTTGAACATTTGCCCAGTCACAAAGGCTGGTCCTGAGCAAATTGTGTACTAACTTCTAGGTTTCCATTCCTCCCCATCCTCAGCTTTTTTATGCAAAGGGCCTCTCTCCTTTCTTCCTCTGGGTCCCAGGACCCTCCCTACTTTCAACCCATTCTGCAATGCTTACGAAAGGCCTAATATCCTGGTTAGTGTGAGTTTAAGTCATCTTCCTGAGGGTTCAAATGTCCCTAAGCAGTATGCTTGTATTTAAGTCTTGTCAGTATGGAATAAAAGACATCCCCTATCTAAGCAATTTTATGCATCAGAAAGCTAGTGGGACAAATTAAAAGCTTACAATAAGTTGTAAAACATAAGGTAGGGGTTCTCATCTATTTTTGATCTGTTTCCTGCACTACTTTGAAACTTATTTTTTATATGACCCTACCAGCCAAAAATATTCTAACTAGCCTTGTGCAAACTTACTAGGTGTAGGTATATAAATATCGTTTTTCATACTCCACATGCTTCTCAGAATTCTTATGAACTTTATCCTTCCTCTATTCCCCAAAGCCCTGCTGAACATAACTGATTTTAGGCCTGGTGATGGCATATTATTCTTCCCTTTTCTAGGAAGAATGTGAGGGGGCTCTGACTTCATCTTTCTGGTAGCTTACTGCCTTTTAACAACACACACACACACACACACACACACAACCAATTCCCACTATTTTTACAAATTATACTGTTTTCATCAATTCCCACGTTTTGAGTGTTGAACTTAAGAAATGTATTATCAAAGTAATTCCGTTTTGTTGCTTTTAGATAAATACAGAAACTCAGGCTAATTAGTAACAAAGTCTTGCTAAACATGTGTGTTTGCCTTAGCCTGCTTTTGCTCACCTTGTCAGAAATTCTGGTAGGGGTTATGGGGGTGAGGGTGAGATTCACAAAAAAAGTCGAATTTTTTAGGTTTTTATTCTATTTTTGTCCTAGAATTTATATTTTAAACTTTTAGATCATTAGAGGCAAGTGCTTACATAGATCATTAATAATTGATTCTTAAAACTGTATGTAGGCTAAATATCCAATGCCATCTTTTGTCATTGACTTCCTTTTTCTTTAACTGAAAGAATTTTAAAATTAGTTTTTCACAGAGGTATAGGTATCACTCAAATATTACAGGAAAGTTTTGTAAAAGGGACAGACTCATAGTGTCTGCCCCTCAGTCCTTTACCTTTTGCCTTTAGCTTCTCCATAATTCCTCTCTATAGTAATTTGGATATGATGTCTGGAATTGCAGCAACTATTTTATGATCAAGATTATGCAAATCCCATGAAAAGGTTTGCAGAGTAGTTAGATAGAAGCAGCCTGGGTCCTGATGACATCCTTGAGCAGATGCACCAGCCTTGGACTGCTTATGTTTGAACCTCTTGTTATACGATAAAAAATAATTTAAGGTACTGTTTGTCAGGTTTTCTGTTACTTGCAGCCTACATATTTCTGATAGACTCTTTCCATTTTGGTTCAGATGCCCACTCTGGAACCATAAATAATGGCCAGGTATGGGGAATGGAATCATGTAAGAACACCGGGACCTCCCACTGTAATTAGTGTTTGGGGTGAGGAGGTTGGTGAAGATGTGGGATGTCATTTCTAGAAAATAAGAAATGTGATGAGCAGACAATACCATAGATGCCCACTATAGGAAGAAATTTTTGAAGATGATTCCATGGTATGATTAACAAAAATAGGGAATTTGGAAAGAAGAACTAGCAAGTACAGAGCAGGAGTTTGTAGGGGGAACAGGAGGTAATCAGTCTGATAAAGACAATTATCAGTAGAGTTGTTTCTACCAGTTTAGCCAAAAATCTCCACCTGTTCCATCGGCCCAGGTGCAGAAGCTTCCTGGCCACTCCGTCTTTTCCTGGCCACCCACCCTGGTCTCACCATCCATTCTAGGAAACTTAAGAATGTCAGGGGTCAACCAAAAAAGTGAGTCATTTGGGAAGATATTGGGGACAAAGCATTGGGGTATATTCAGGTGTTCCTTATGTTAGACAATCAAGAAACAGTGGGTATTGGGTACCTGTTGAGTAGTCCTCATCAGACAGAAGCAAGAGACATCCAACATTCCTCCTGGCTACCTGTCTTCATGATGCTTTCATGGCACTTGCAGCCAGTGGTACTTGCTTAAGAAATGCAAAGCTGCTTCCTCAGATGTCATCCAGAGTTCATCTGGTCTGGTTGGGCTGGCATACGTTTTTGGATAATACACATTTAAGACCTTTTACCTTAAGCCAACATGAACATCTTTTTAAACTTGGGAGTCAAGAATAAGTTCCCTCTGTTCTGTGCATCTATATAGGTGACCTTTTTCCCATGTCTAACTATTTAGCTAGGACTAGGACCTGCTTCTAGAAGTGATGAGGGTGAATGAATGCAGAAGGAGGGGAAAGCACACTTGAAATACTCTCTCACTACAGACACATTGAACCTGAGGTGTTGGTGGGCTGTATAAATGGAAATATGGGTCCAGCAAGGGGTGAAGTTAGAAGGATAGAGTTGGCAAATATCCACAGTGCTGGAATGATGAACTCACCCAGAAGAACTAGAACAACAGGACAGAGGGCTCAAAGTCAGAGCACAGGGCAGTAAGACACATTTAGGGACAAGGGAAACAAGAAGTATTAGGGCCTTTGATACAATGTTACAGAAATGTGGGGGGAGATGGCATCAAGGAAGAGAGTGTGGTCAATGGGCAGAGAGCTGCACTCTCTCATCAGAGAACAGAGTGCTGGGTAGATTATATTAGAAATTGTTAAGTCACCGGCTGCCTTTAGGTCAAGAGCTTCAGATAACCTAGCGGGATGGCAGCTAAATTGAAAGTATATAGAACAATAGTAGCTCAGGGTGGGATGTTATGAAATTGATCTTTTATTTGGGTTGAAAGATGAGCATGTTTTGTTTGTTTTTTGCTGAAGGGAGTGAGGCAACAGAGAAAAACTGTTGGAGGATTGGAGGCAAGGCATAGCCACTTTGAGTCCTACTATGTGTATTTTCAAGGGACCTGGCTTTCTAGCACTGAGGTGGCCTTAATATCCTAACCTCAACTGTAATGGAAGGAACTTCTGATCAACATGGTGGAATAGATGGTCCCCAGCATCCCCCTTTCCCACAATCAACCAATTTACAACTTTAAAAAGCAACAACAGCCAAGCCGGGGCCTCTAGAGCTCAGGGGAAGAGGAGAGACCTATGGAGTTCATGAAGACAGGAGAAACCACGATGAGAGAAAGAAAGGATTGCTCCAACTGTTTTAAGCCCTGACTACTTCAAGTCTGGCCCTGGTGAGCACAAAGAGCAAGAGCCGGCAAAAGCTGCAGCTGTGCCCTTTGTATGAAGTTGCTTGGAGGCAGCAGGGGAGAAGAGGGCCTTGGTGGCCCCCAGGCCAGCAAGACCACTGATATGGTTCACATGGACCCACATAGGAGCGAGGGGCCATAGACAACTGAAAAAAGGAGCCACTCAAAGGCCAGTGAGTCATCTCAAGGGACCAGTGCATGGCCCATCCCATGGGAAGTGTTTGGAATACAGGGATTGGGGGAGATGGGCCACCAGGGCAATATTGGGGCACAGCATGGACAGCTGATCTGCCCTCCAATCAGCACAGGCCCACTCAGTGGAGACTGGTCAGGAATATAGAACTGCAGGGGGTGCAGTTTGCTGAAAAGACTCAGGCCCAGACCAGAGTTTCCACACAACCCAGGTGTTCCAGACCTCATAAGACCCAGAAGTGCTTACAAGGTCAACAATTAAAACCTGAGCTGCACAAAAGTCTTCCCCAGAGAATCAGCAGCAAAGCAGCAATTTAGCTCAACCACAGGGCTCAAGTGCTGAATTAAAACCTGAGCTGCACAAAAGTCTTCCCCAGAGAATCAGCAGCAAAGCAGCAATTTAGCTCAACCACAGGGCTCAAGTGCTGTCCCATGGGAAGCTCATTTTAGAAGTAACCAAAGAACAACAAATTAGCTCCAGTACAGAGTGTAAGTGGTGGGAACAGCAAATAATCCAACACAGAACTTAAAGAAAAAACAAAAAACCCACAGATCAGAGACAGAGTTCTGATATTAACCAGTAAAGGTCTAACTCCACCAAAGAACACCTAAGAAACCTAGAAGGACCGGAAGCCCCCAAGGCTCCCAAGCCAGGCCTGTGGGTGCAGAGGGCCTCAGCCATGCCTCCTAGATGTCTGCATCCAGCCCAGAGACAACTGAGTCACACAGGAAGCACCCTGAGCTCCCTGTGTTGGGGATGCCAAGGGCATGGGTGCCAAGGTCCTCAACCATGCCCTCTGAAGTCCACATCCAGCCCAGCCATGATGGAGCCGCTGCCATGAGGGGGGTTCCACAGGCCTCATCCATGCCTCCTCCCACCCTATTCCACTCCCTTTCCCCCTCCCCCCCAACTGCTCTGCAACATCTTAGAATGTAAGAAATATATAATAATATATAAGTTAATTTTTAAAAATGTAATGGAAGAGTTATGAGAACTATGTAAGGTAACCTTGATCGAACTGAATTCTGATCATCATTCTTTCTATAGCTATTTATTTAGCACCTTCTATTTGCTATGTTCTAAAGAACTCCAACTCCATAAGGTAAACAGGACCATTATTGTTACCCTCATATGATAGATTAGGACACTGGAGCTTAGATGGCTTAGGGATAGACCAAGTTTAGACCTTGTTTCTAATGCTGTCAACATTACTGTGCTGCTCTCCATCTTACCCAGAATCGCTGTACACTAACACAATGTTAATTATAGCTAACCATGTACATCCTAGGAGTTTCAGGGCACAGTGGAGCTACTAGCTTCCCTCACCCCCTGGAAACAGATGCCATTTGAGCCAGCAGATAATCTCTTCAAATGAATTATTACACAGGAAGTCTGCCCTCTGCATGGTACTGCAGGACCATGAAAATGACCATGCAAGCAGAAGCCAGACATATTATTCTTTATAATCAATGGGAAAAAATATGATTATTCTGTGATCTTTGAATTTTTTTGTCAAAACATTAAAAATTCAGTGACTGTAAGTTATATATTAGAAAATAGCAAAATTAATATTTATTTAGTACATGGTAATTTAAACTTAGAAACATCGAGAATTGAAGTGTTTTTTTGTTTGTTTGTTTGTTTTTTGCACTTATGAAGAATGGTTCGAACAGTGCTTACCTTCTTTTTGTATAACTTATGATACAGAGCAAGTATCATTTCTGTACCTTGGTGATTGTCATACTCCTTTCTGAGTCTAGATCGGCTTCCAGCATTTTATCCTTTGTTCTTTCATATTGTGAAATACTATAATGGTTCCTTTAATGTGAAGTTGTTATTTTTTTTATTTGTCTTTGGTTTATTTTATCAGCATCACTTCTTCTGGGACATCTTCATCCAGCACAAACACTTTCTTCAAGTATGTCAATAAGTTTTCCTTTACTAAGCTCCTGTGATGGTTAATTTTATGGATCAACCTGGCTGGGACATGGTGCCCAGGTATTGGGTCAAACATTATCCTGGATGTTTCTGTGAGGATGTTTTTTTAGATGAAGTGAACATTTAAGTCAGTGGTCTTTGAGTAAAGCAGATTGCCCTCCAAAATGTGGGCAGTCCTCATTCAATCAGTTGGATAGAACCATAGACTGACCTCCCCTGAACAAGAAGAAATTCTGCAAATTCTTCCAGAAGATGGCCTTTGGACTTGAACTGCAATATTGGCTCTTCCCTGGGTCTCCTGTTGATCCACCCTGCAGATTTTGGACTTCCAGCTTCCATAATCTTTAAAATAAATCATTCTCCCCCAACCCCACATATATATACATATATAGACACACATTCTATTGGTACTGTTCCTCTGTCTGAATATCTTAGTGTTTCAAAAGGCAACATTGTCAACATTCCCCTGGTTAGCTATTTCTTCTATAATTCCATTTATGTTTGAGTAGAATATCACTTCCAGTGATATCATTTCTGTTTCTTGCTGCACTTTCATCTTCGTTGACCAATTCCCTCTTTTATCTATTTTTGTAAAATGTCACATGAGTTTATTACTGGGAGACAAGGAAACAGCATAGCTACACACTTTGCATAAACTGTGCACAAACCAAATAACAGATGAGAAGAGCCAGCATAAGGTTTGTACTTTACACAGTTACCCACAGTTACGTAACGTAGTAACAGATTTGAACTGTGTTGTTGAGGAACTGGTGATGTTTACCTATACTATGGTAACTAACTGAAATATTGAAACAACGCAATGAAAGGACTGCCTGCATTTACTTTTGAACTGATTGTCTAGGTTTGTAATTATAGAAGTCCCTACCATGAAGGACTGTGAAGCCAAAAAAACAAAGTTCTCAACAGAATTAGCAACATTTCTATAAACTTCTATCATTTCACTAACAGGAATTCTTGAAATACCTGACACTTCCCTTCATGTCTATTTTCTGTGAATAATTGGCACTTAGATGATCACATTTAAAAAATGTCCAAATACAAGAAGTGGTTTGTGGCAGAGACAACTAGTTGTCCACCAAAAATTCATTCTTACCTATTTCCTTTAACAGTAATACTCCAGGGTTTAGTGGGACTTTAGGCTAACTCACTAAAGACTACATTTCCACCCTCTCTTGAAGCTTATGACCAAATTCTAGCCAGAGGGATGTGAGAAAAACTATTGTGTGTCACTTCTGGGTTTGTCCTTAAGAATAAATGTGCACTTCTCTGGCCTTTTCCCCACTTGCTAGATTACAGATGCGAGGGCAGAACATGGAGCAGAAATGGAATCTGTGTGTTGAGTGAGAATGACAGAGCTGCACTACGTGTGTCACTTCTGGGTTTGTCCTTAAGAATAAATGTGCACTTCTCTGGCCTTTTCCCCACTTGCTAGATTACAGATGCAAGGGCAGAACATGGAGCAGAAATGGAATCTGTGTGTTGAGTGAGAATGACAGAGCTGCACTATGCACCCTGGGCCACTGTGAGAGAGGATGAATTTCAGTCCTTGCTTTATCCACTGCATTTTGGTGTCTTTTTGTTACAGACACTTAACTATAACCTAATAAATACATTAATAGCTTCCTGTTTGGGAATAAACAGCCTAAGGGATTCTCTCCCTTTCAACTTTCATTTAAAGAGGACAAGAGAAAAACTGAGGGCTCTAGGTCTAATATTATCCCTTTCTGAGGGAATAAACTGAGCGGGACCTACCAAAGACAATTAATGGTGTAATGAGGCCACCGTAGATAGAATGAATAAAATCTGCCTCTTGCAAAGTGGATATGATGTTTCCCACTTAGTTGTTGTGCACTGGGGCTATGAGCCTCTATTCCTAACAACCAGATGTGTTTGTACGGGGGATTCCAATACTTAAATTGAATTTCCAGGAGCTGCTGAGGTCTAATGAGAGAGTTATCTGGCAATATTCATGTCATTACTTTATGACAAAAATAAATTTAAGGTAGTACTAACCAGTTAAGTCATTGACATGAAAATAATTTACCCTGTTACAATGGTTGAAATATGTGTATCATGCTAATATAACATGTTAATAACAGGAAAAACTGTACATGTGGGTGGAGGGAGGGGATGGGAACTATCTGTACTTTCTGCTTAATTTCTCTGTGAAACTAAAACTGCTATAAAAAATTTTTTTAAATATATGCATTATGAAATTTGACTCTTTTGTAAGAAGTACATAAAAAAAGATGTAATAAATATATCAGTGCCTACAAATGTGTGATGCGCATGTGTATACACTAGAGGGCACTCACCTTTTGCTAGTTCCCAAACCAGCATGTAGAAGAATTACCTTGGGATCTTGTTAAAAATGTATATTCCTAGGTTGTGGAGGGGCCCATGAATCTGCATTTTTATGGGAGTCTATATAAGAGAATGGTTAAGAGGATTGCTCATGAAGCCTAGCGGCCAGGGTTTGAAACCTGGCTTTGCCATTTGTGAATTTGGACAATTATTTAGCCTCCCTGTGACTCATTTCCTCATCTATCAGATGAAGACAGAAATACTACCTACCTCTTAGGCCAATTGTGATGATTAAATGAGTTACCCTAGAACACAACGTAGTGCCTGGCAGTAAATATTAGCTCTACTATTATAAGCATTATTTTTAATAATAACGTTCATTGATTTTGTGGCAGGGGACCTAGGAACCAACCTGGAAAAACACAGGACTATTTTTAAAACAAAAAATAAAAAAGAGAACACTCTTGAGACTCCATCCAGGCTAACACCTCAGCTTCTGACCCACAGTTTGAGTGATGGAATGAAAGGAACCAAAGATGTAGTGTGGAGTGCTGGTTAATAGGCATGATGTGCAAAAGTGGGGGATGTCTCTGAATGAAGTTTGTCTTATGTTGTCTTTAAAATTTTAAGAAAGAATGATAGGGCTGTCATTTTCTATGACACTTGTAAATGCAACCAGAGGACACTGGACAAAAATATATAAAAGTTTCAAAAATAAAATAAAATGTGGTGTATAAAAAAAAGGTGCAGGGTGGAAAAAGGACCAACATGAGGCTGGTCTTTGGTCTTTGTATGCTCTGTCAAAAGCTTGTACTTTATCCAGAGGTCAGTGGAAACCATCAGAAGGCATTGAGGCAGAAGATGGCATGTTCAGATTTATATTTGAGATAGATCACGCTGGAAGCAAAGTGGGAAATGCAATGTAATGGGTGAGGCTGAAGGCAGATGGATAGGGGAGTTCAGGTTGATGTAATGCCACTTCTTTTCCAACCTAAGGGTCTCCAGAAAGTGTTAGGATTTTCACATCAGTGACTATAATACTAAAAATTTGAATCATATTAATCCTTTCTTCTTGGGAGTTCAAAATAGAGTAGAGTTTGTAATAAAACACTCTATCCCAACCCCACCCTATGATTTATACATACCACACAGTATAGAGTGCCCGGCAGGCATCCTCTCTAAGTTTTGAAGCAGCAGGTCCTGCAAAGAGGACTCCTGTCAACTATGCAGTCACCAGGGGAAAGCAGGACTGCTGACAGTACCAGAAGCTGAGAATGGGGTTCTGTGATATAGTGAAAATATATATTTGATCTTCAGCCCCATCTCCTGATATACAATTCCTAAGGTCCTTAGAATCTCCAAAGTGATGAGTCTTTTCCTACTCTAATGATGGTTGACAGCCCCTAGGTAGCTTCAGGATGGGGACTGGTCACAATAAAGACTGCGGGGAGAGAAGAGGGGCTGAAGGTTAAGTTGATCACCAGCAGCCAATGATTTAATCAATCATAACAATGTAACTAAGCCTCCATAAAAACCCAAGAGGCTTGGATTTTGAGAGCTTCTGGGTAGCCAAACTCATGGAGGTTCCTGGAGGGTGGTGCACCCAGGGAGAGCATGGACACTCCATAGCCCTTCTCGCATACCTCCTCCGTGCATCTCTTCACTCGTATCCTTTGTTATATCATTTATAACAAACCGATAAATGGGTTTCCCTGAGTTATGTGAGTAGCTCACGCAAACTAATTGAACCCAAGGAGGAGGTTGTAGAGACCCTAATTTATAGCTGGTTGGTCAGAAGTTCCAGGGGCCTAGACTTAGGACTGGCATCTGAAGGGGAGGGGGAGTCTTGGGGACTGAGCCCTTCACCTATGGGATCTGATGCTATCTCTAGATAGTGTCAGAATTGAATTGGAGGCACCCAGCTGATGTCCACTGCAGAATTGCTGTCTTGCTTGCAGAATTGCTGAGAAGTCCCCTCGCATTTGGTCACAGAAGTCAGAAATCGGTCTTCTGAGTTGCTTGTTGTTGAGTTAAGAGCACAAAGGAAAGAACGCTACACTTGGCTTTTGTTTGTGCTTTTCCCATACCATAACAGTATCTTCATATCTTTGTATCAAACAGTACTTGTATCTTTCCTGGTGATCCTGTAGATGTTGGGGTAGGTTTTCAGGAACCATGGCAGCTCAGAAGTGGCTGACCTAAGAGGTACTGGAATAGACTTCAGTTTTGCTTATCATGCCCCTAGCCAGATGGGAGGAGATGCCACAGGGGTGGGAAGGGCCAGAGGAGAGGAGGAGAGCTAGGGTCACGCTGTCCTTGGCTCTGCCTAGAATTCACCAACACTGTTCTGCTACCTTCAAATTAGCAGTGCCAGGAAAAACAGCTACATCTTTTGTCTAGTATGTGGGGAGTGACTACCAATGATTTTATGAGAAAGGATTTCATTCCTGGGATTCCCTCTGCCAGGAACAGTTCCTATTTGTGCACTCAGCCAAGCCTTATGTCTCACCCATATATCTAGTGTCTAAGCTGAAAACAAGCAAAATGTAAACAGATAAAACAGCTCTTCCCTCTGTTAGAGTTGTTGGTATTACGGAATCATGGGATATTACATTGGACTGCTTAGAGCTAAAAGGAACTTGATCCAGTATTTCTCAAAGATGTTTCAGTATCAGATCCCATCAAACAAAATCCTATGAAGAAGTCCAATTAATATGTGAATGGAAAGCAGACCTGCTTCAGTTGCAGGGGGTTTCTGTCTGGGCAGAGCCTCTTCTGTGTGTCAGCCTCCAACACCTGATTATGTGAATCACTTCTTTGAATCCCTAGAACCAAGAGGAGCCAAGTCTGAAAGTCATTATTAAACCAATTCCTCTATTTTACAGAGGACAGAAATGAGTCTCAGAGAGTTAACAATTATTTGAGTGTGAGAGCAATAGGCAAGGTGCATGGAGGTAAAATTGAAGGTTACTGTTCAAATTCATGGTAGAGAATAGAGATTGGAAAGAATTTTTTTAAAAGGTTTCTTTGGGGCTGGTTCAACAAGTCAAGAGAACAAGACAAATTGGAGTATGTGAGGGGCGAGAAGGTTTAACTTATATCCAGAGAAGAATTTTCCATATACAGGGATACAAACTTTGGAACTCTGAAGTCTTTGGCCTGGAATCTATTCAATGTAACAAAGCCACTTATCTGTCGAGAGAGAATCAAAGCTAGTTTTTAATTACAGTCCTACATTGTGGTGGAGCCATCAGCGCTACCAGCTATTAGTCATCATCATTTTTGGCATTATCAAATGTCCAGTAAATGTTTGTAAAAGCTAAACACAGAGACCCTTTTCCCCCTAGATACCATTTTTGCAGATCCATAGATTAGACAGACAACATGGCAATTTTCTGATGGCTCATGGGAGAAACTAACCAGTTCCAATCTGTCCCACATTCCATTCTGTGTTGAAAATGAAACTAAAAGTTTACCTGGTCCAGGAAATGTCTACCCACCTGACTCCACTGTCACTGTAGCAACTTCTTTTCTTTGTCCTGCTTTTTTTTTTTCCACTTATTTATTTTTGTAATTGATACATAATAATTGTACATATTTATGGAGTACAAATGATATTTTGATACATGTATACAATGTATAATAATCGAATCAGGGTAAATGGGATAACCGTCACCTCAAACATGTATCACTTGTGTTGGGAACATTCAAAATTTTCTAGTTATTTTGAAATATAGAGTAAATTATTGTTAACTATAGTCATGCTACTGTGCAATCAAACACTAGAATTTATTCCTCTTATCTAACTGTATTCTTGTATCCATTAACTGCCTCTTCCTATCCCCCTTCCCTTTTCCATTTGCGGCTGGTGAATACTATTCTACTCTCTACTTCTGTGAGATCAACATTCTTAGCTCCCACATATGAGTGAGAGCATGTAATATTTGTCTTTCTGGTAGCAACTTCTATTCTTAATTTACCTCACTGAATCTCTCTCACCTGTGAGATAGAGATAATAAGTAAAATTCCTCAGTTTTTTTATATGAATAAAAGGAAATAAGATATGTTAGCTATTTAGCACAGTGCCTGGCATGTAGCGACTATTTAAAAACTTTTCTTCTCTGGTGTGGATCTCTAATAGATCAAAATCAAATTAATAAGAATTTGAAAGAGATCAAATTTCTCTTTAGGTGTCTTCCCATCTTTTCTCTAAGAATCCACTCTAATTTTGTGGCCCTGTTATTTTTTATTTCTTCCCTTCCCCCCATTATTTTCTTTTTATTCTGGAATAATTATGGTCAACTTTCATTAATGTGGAAGTTAACTGATGATGTTAAGAATCAAAGTGGAGAATAAAGCTGATACCCATATTTAACACTGTAGTTTGCCTTTAGTGGCAAAGTTTTTAGAGTTGCTTTCCCTAAAACATTCACAGCAGAGGTGTCCACTTCTTATGCCTCTTTCATCTTTAGGTGATTAAAGAACATCTTTTATCTTTAGTTAACATATTCTATAGCACTGGCCAATATCTGGAATAAAAAATTTAATGGATAGGCTTAACAATAATTGAAGATTACAGAAGGAAAAAGAATCAGTAGAAGTTATCAAATGATAATATTGAAGAAAAAAACATTGAAATAAAATGGAAAGAACCTTAATGACCTGTGGGGCAATATCAAGAAATCTATGTACCTTTGTACTCACAAAGAGAGAAGATACAGAAAATGGGGCAGAAAAAAATATTTGAGAAAATAATCGCCCCAAACTTACCAAATTTGGTGAAGAACATCAGTTTACAAATATAAAAACATTAGCAAATACCGAGTAGTATAATTACAAAGAAAACCACAGCTTGGAATATTATAGTCAAACTGATGAGCATTAAAGGTAAAGAGAAAAGCCTGAAAGCAATCAGAGATAAAGGACACATTCATACAAAAGGAAAAATAATATGCATAATGGCTGACTTCTAATGGAGGCCAGAAGACAATAGAATTTCATACTTAGAGTCCTGGAAAAACAAATCTATGAACCCCGATTTCTATATTCAGTAAAAATGTTCCTTAAAAAATAGGGTAAAATAAAAACATTTTCAGATAAAATAAAAGCTGAAAGAATCACTATCAGACTGTTAGAGACTTTTTTCCTTAATTTTTCAGAAAACTACTGAATGTTTAAAGCAAAAATAATAACATTGTGTTACTAATTTTATAACATATGTATGAGGGGTCTTCAAAAAGTTCATGGAAAGATTCATGTTATCTTTCAATTCCATTATTCCATGAATTGTTTGAAGTACTTTGTATGTATAAAATATATGACAACAACAGCACAAAGGAAGAGGGAGGGGTCATATTGGATTATTCTTAAGGAGTAATACTGTAATCACTAGAACAACGGCTTAAAAATACAAAGAGGTACAGCTAAAAATATGGTAGAGCAATTAAGATAGAATAATAAAATTTTTTTGATTAATCAAAAGAAGGAACAGAGGAACAAACACATATGACAGAAACAGAAAACAAATAGCAAGATGATCTTTCCTGATCATCTCGAATAGAAGGGAACAGCTCCCTTTTCTGAGCACCCTAACCATTCTCAGAATTTTTTCACATTATGCCTGGCATGATAGTTATCTGTTTACTGTTTTTTCCTTCTACTAGATAAAAGTTCTTTGAGAATGAGGACCATGTTCAAATGGAAGAAGAGAAGAAAATTATGCAGACCTTCAAATTCACTACAGATTCAATTTAACTGTCTTCTGGATGTCTTTTTCATTTCCATTTGAATAAAAAACAAAATGAGTAACCAAGAGTAGGTTTGGGCAATTTTACAAGTTGTTGTCATATTTTGAGTAAACATTTTGCCCCCCTGTCCAGTGAGCACACCGGCCATCCCTATATAGGATCCGAACCTGCGGCCTCAGTGCTCCCAGCGCCGCACTCTCCCGAGTGAGCCACGGGTTCGGCCTTGGTTTAATCATTTTTACATACTGCCAATTAATCAAGAGGTCAACACAAACTACAACTAAATCAAATGGCAAAGAAGCTTCTTATTGATGAGGGCCACCTCCAACTAATTGGTTGTGAGTTCACATTACCCTCAGCAGTGAACAGTGTCACAATCACCTCAATGTTAGCCATGGGTACCGGAGGGAGAAGAATGTGTTAGTTTTCTTTTGCTATATAAAAAATTACCACAAATTTAATGGCTTAAAACACCATTTATTATATCACAGTTTCTGTAAGTGAGAAGTTTGAACATAGCTTAGCTGGACTCTCTGATTAGGGTCTCATAAGGGCTGAAATCAAGGTGTCCCCAGCCTGCATTCTCATCTGAAGGCTCATCTAGGGAAGAATTCTAAGTTTTCTCAGGTTGGTGGCAGAATTTATTTCCTTATAGCTGTAGAATTCGTGGCAGCTTGCTTCTTCAAAGCCAGCAAGAAGGGAGAGTCATTGCTGCCTCAAGTGTCTGACCTCTAGACCCTCTTTTAAAGAGCTCATTTGATTAGGTCAGACCCAGCCAGGACAATCTCCCTTTTGATGAATTGAAAGTCAACTGATGCCAGCCCGTGGCTCACTTGGGAGAGTGTGGTGCTAACACCAAGTCAAGGGTTAAGATCCCCTTACCAGTCACTAAAAAAAAAGGTCAACTGATTAGAGACTTTTATTACTTCTGCAAAATTCTTCATCTTTGCCATGTAATATAATCTAACCAAAGAAATGATATCCTATTACATCTTCCATATTCTATTGGTTAGAAGCAAGTCACAGGTTCCACCCATACTTAAAGGGAGGACATTATTCAAGGGCATGACTCACTGAGGTCAGTTTGGCATGTGTGAGCCACATTGAAATAATTTTCAGACAAGTGAAAACTGAAAAGTTACCTTCATGTAGAAGAAAATGATCCTGTATGAAAACTCATATAAGCAGGAAGAAATGAAAAACATTGAAATGTACAGGTAAATATAAAAGAATACTGACTCTATCAAACTAGTAATAATTATGTCCATAGGTCATATATATAGAATTAAAATACATGAAAACAACAGTAGGTAAGTGAGTTTTAAGTGACAGTATATGGATTTAGTGTTCTAATATTCTTGCATTTTCCAAGAGGACAGTAAATGTACCAAATAATATTACACTTTGTGGGTAAACATGTTACCCAAAAGCAACTAAGCTATAAATTAATAATAAGGCAATAACTAGAAAATCCTCATATGTTTGGAAAGTATGCAATTAATTTGGAGGACAGTAAATGTACCAAATAATATTACACTTTGTGGGTAAACATGTTACCCAAAAGCAATTAAGCTAGAAATTAATAATAAGGCAATAACTAGAAAATCCTCATATGTTTGGAAAGTATGCAATTAATTTTTAAGTTACCCATAGGTCAAGGATTAATTACAATAGTAAATAGAAATGGTTTGAATTGAAAGAACATGAATATATGATATATCCTAATTTGTGAAATGTACTTAAACAGGTGGTTAGGATGAAACTTATAGCTTTAGAGGCAAATAATAGAAAAAAATAGGCTGAAAACCAATGACCTAAGCATTCATCTCTAGAAATTAACAGCAACTTAATCCCAAAGACAGTAGAAGGAAGGAAACCATAATGACTATAGAAATTTATGACATGGAAAAATTAAATTCAATAGAGAACTTCAGCAAAGCCAAAAGTTGACTCTTTGAAAAAAAGAAATCCCAGGTGAGGTTGACTAAATAAATAAATAAATAAGAGAAAAATCACAAATTAACAATAAAAGGAATCAAAAAGAGTTATTACAACAGACTCTACAGACAATAGAGATGATAATATAAAATTGCGAACAAGTTTATGCCAATTAACTTGAACATTTATATGAAACTGACAACTTCCTAAAATAGTACAACTTTACAAATTTGATGAAAAATAAAAAATATGAATAGTTTTATAATTAATCAAAAATTTAAACCCTTTTTACAAAATTTTCCAGGTCCAGTAGGCTTCAGCAATTAATGTTTTTAATGTCAATGTTATTAAGAAATACAACAGTCTAACACAAACTTCTTTATGTAATATAAAAAGGGGAAAACACTTCCCAATTCATTTTGTGAGCAACCTAACCTTTACACTAAAACCCTAAAAGGACATTATAAGCAAAGAAAATTTCAAGACAGTTGTTCTAATCAACACAGAGGCAAAACTTTTTGACAAAACATAACAAAGTACAACAATATGTAGTACATCCTGAACAAATTGCATTTTGTTGAGATTGCAGGGTTTCTTTAAATTCAAAGACCAATCAGTATAATTTACCACAGAGCCTGGTAAAAGTCCATTTTCTGTTGCTTATAACACAATACCAGAAACTGGGTGATTTATAAAGAAACAAAATTTATTTCTTACAGTTCTGGAATTGGGGAAGTTCAAGGTCAAGGGGGCGCATCTGGTGAGAGCTTCTTTCCTGCTGGGGACTCTCTGCAGAGACATGAGGTGGCTCAGGGCATCACACGGTAAGAGGACAAGAGCATGCTTGCATGTTAGCTCAGGTGTCCCTTCTTCTTCTTATAAAGCAACTAGTTCTACTCCAATGATAACCCATTAATCCATTAATCTATGAATGGATTAATCCATTTAGGAAGGCAAAGACTTCATAATCCAATCACCTGAAGGCCCTACCACTCAATACTGCCACATTGGGGATTAGAATTTAACATGAGTTTTGGAGGGGGCTTTCAAACCATAGAACACAGTAACAAAATAAAAAAAAATCATAACATCATTTAAACAGGTGGAAAAAAAGGAATTTTCTCAACTTCAACATGTATTTATGATAATAATAAACTCTTTGGTACTGCCACACTGGAAAATAGTTTGGCAGATTCTTACAATACTAAACATAAAATTCCCATATAACCCAACATTTGTACATATGGACATTTATAGCAGAGAAATAAAAACTTATGGTCACATAAAACCTATGCATGAATGCTCATAACAGCTTTACTCATAATAACTAAAAACTGATAACAACCCTGATGTCCTTCCATGGGTGAATGGTTAAGAAACATGTGGTCCAGACATACTATGGAATGCTACTAAGCAATAAAAGGAATGAACTATTTATTTATGAAACACTTGAATGATCTGCAGGCAATTATACTGAGTGAAAAAAGCCAAGCCCAAAGGTTACATACTTTATGATTAGATTTTAGAAATGGAGAACAGATTAGTGCCTACTAGGGGTCAGGGATGGTGGAGGTGGTTTGGAGAAGATAGGAGGGAAGGTGTGCTTATAAAAGGATGACAGCAGGGATCTTTGCAATAATGGAACTGTTCTGTATCTTGATTGTAGTGGTGGATAAAAGAACCTACACATGAGAACCAAATACACACACATTAACACACACACATACAAATGGGTACAAGTAAAACTGGAGAAATCTGAATAAGATTGGTGAATTGCAATGTCAAGATCCTGGTTGTGATATTGTGCTATCATTCTGCAAGTTGTTACCATTGGAGGCAACTGGGTAAAAACACACAGAATCCCTCTGTGTTATTTCTTACAATTGCATGTTAATCACAACTATATAAAATGTGTAATTAAAAAAAAAAACTTCTAGCAAACTAGGAATAGATGAGAACTTCCAAGTCTGATCAAAGGTGGTCTAAAAAAACCTACAACAAATATCATACTTCACGGGAAAATAGTTTTTCTTCAATTCAAGACAAGTACTGTTACCAGGCACAGGTCTGGCTGCCTGCCCCCTTTCAAAATCGAACCATTCAAAAGTCAAATGTTGGTGAAAATAAAAATCAGCTTTCATTCAAGAATACCAATGACCTGAGAAGACCTAAATAATGAATATCAAAAATGAAAACAGTGACATTAGAACTTATACCACAGAAATACAGAGAATCATTACAGACTATTATGAAATCTATAAGCCACCAAATTGGGAGATCTGGAGAAAAGGGACACATACAACCTACCAAGACTGAATCAAGAAGAAATAGAAAACCTGAACAGACCAATAGCAAGTAACAAGATTGAAACAGTAATCAACAGTCTCCCAACAAAGATGAGCCCAGGGACCAGATGGCTTCACTGCTGAATTGTACCAAACTTCTAAAGAAGAAGTAATAACAATTCTTCTCAAACTATCCCAGAAAATCAAAGCAGATAATATTCTCCCAAACTCATTCTATGAGGCCAGCATCACTCTGATAGCAAAATTAGACAAGGACACAACAACAAAAAAAGAAAACTCCAGGCTAATATCCCTGATGAACTTAGATGCAAAAGTTCTCAACAAAATACTAGCAAGCAGAATTCAACATCACATCAAAAAGATTATACATCTTGATCAAGTGGGATTTATCCCAAGGATGCAAGGATGGTTCAATATACGCAAATTAATAAATGTAATACACCACATGAACAAAATGCAGGATAAAAATCATGTGATTATCCCAATAGATGCAGAAAGGCATTTGATAAAATTCAGCATCCTTCATGATAAAAACTCTCCATAAATTAGGTATAGAAGGAAAATAGCTCAGCACAATAAAAACCATATGTGACAAACCTACAGCTAACATAATACTGAATAGGGAAAAATTGGATGCTTTTCCTCTAAGAAGAGGAACAAGACAAGGATGCCCACTCTCACCACTCTTATTTAAGATGATACTGAAAGTTCTAGCCAAAGTAAATAGGAAAGAGAAAGAAATAAAAGGTATACAAACTGAAAAAGAGGAAGACAAATAGTCCCTGCTTGCAGATGGCATGATCTTATATATAGAAAAACCCTAAAGACTTCACCAAAAAATTTTTACAACTGATAAATAAATTCAGTAAAGTTGAAGGATACAAAATCAACATACAAAAATCAGTAGCATTTCTGTACACCAATAACGAACCTAGTGGAAAAAGAAATCATGAAAGCAATCCCATTTGCAATAGCTACCAAAATAAATAAATAAATAAAGTAGCTTGGAAAAAATTAACCAAGGTGGTGAAAGATCCTACAATGAACAGTACAAAAGACTGATGAAAAAAATTAAAGAGAACACAAAAAGATGCTCTTGGATTGGAAGATTTAATGTTGTGAAAATGTCTATACTACCCAAAGTAATCTACAGATTCAATACAATACCCATCAAAATACCAATGACATTCTTCACAGAAATAGAAAAAACAATCCTAACATTCATATGGAACCACGAAAGACCCCAAATTTCCAAAGCAATTCTGAGCAAAAAGCACAAAGCTGGAGGCATTACACTACGTGATTTCAAAATATGCTACAAAGCTATAGTAATCAAAGCAGCATGATACTGGAATAAAAACAAAGACATGGACAAATGGAACAAAATAGAGAACCCCAAAATAAATCCATGTATTTACACCCAAATGATCTTTGACAAAGGTGTCAAGAACATATGCTGGAGAAAGGATAACCTCTCCAAAAAGTGGCAATGGGAAAACTGGATATATATATGCAGAAGAAAGAAACTAGACCCCTATTTCTCAACATCTACCAAAATTAACTCAAAATGGATTAAAGACTTAAATGTAAGATTGAAATTATAAAACTACTATAATAAAACATAGGGAAAACACTCCAAGACATTGGTCTGGCAAAAAAATTATGGAGAAGACATCTGAAGTACAGGTAACAAAGGAAGAAATAGACAAATGGGATTATATCAAGCTAAAAAGCTTCTGCACAGCAAAAGGAACAATCAAGAGAGCAGAGAGGCAACCAACAAAATGAGAGAAAATATTTGCAAACTATTCACTCTACAAAGGATTAATATCCAGAATATATAAGGATTGGCAAAAAAAGTAAAAATAATCCAGTTAAAAAATTTGCAAATGACCTCAATAGACATTTCTCAAAGACACACAAATGGCCAACGGGTATATGAAAAAATGCTCAATATCACTAATCATCTGGGAAATAGAAATCAAAAACCACAATGAGATATTATCTCACCCCAGTTAGAATGGCTATTATCAAAAAGACATAAATAAATAAATAAATAAATAAATAAATAAATAAATAACAAATGCTTGTAAGGATGGGAAGAAAGGGGAACTCTTATACACTATTTGTGCGAATGTAAATTAATACAGCCATTATGGAAAACTGTATGGAGTTTCCTAAAAAACCTAAAAATAGAACTATAATATGATCCAGCAATCCCACTGCTAAGTATTTATCCACAGGAAAGACAATTATCATACCGAAAAGATATCTGCACCCCTAATCATAGTAGCCAAGAAATGTAAACAACCTAGGTATCTATCCACAGACGAATGGATAACAAAATGTGGTATATATACACAATTGAATACTACAAATCTGTAGAAAATAATGAAATCCTGTCATTTGCTACAATATGGATGAGCCTGGAAGACATTATGTTAAGTAAAATAAGTCAGATACAGAAAGATAAATACTGTGTGTTCTCACTCATATGTGGGACCTAAAAACATAAATAAGAAGTTGAGCCTTTAGAAGTAGAAAGCAGAATTGTGTTTACTAGAGGTTGGTAAGTAGGGGGAAAGGAGGGAACAGAGAGGATAGAGAGGTTGGTTAACAGAGACAAAATTACAGCTAAATAGGAAAAACAAGTTCTAGTGTTCTACAGTAGTGCTAGACATCTGTGATTATCAATACTTTATTGTATGTTTTCAAATGGCTAGAAGAGAGGAGCTCAAACGTTCTCATCACAAAGAAATGATAAATTTTTGTGATGATGAATGTGCTATCCTGTTTTGGTCATTATACATTCTATATATGTATTAAAATATAATTCTGTCCCCCATAAATATGTACAGCAAATACTTTTCAATTAAAAAATAAATTCCAGGGCCG
>NW_007733680.1:51882-53906 GCF_000696425.1 Galeopterus variegatus | reverse complement strand
CACTGAGGGTTGTGATCCGTTGCCGGACACGAAAAAAGACAAAAAAAATAAATAAATAAAAATAAAAATAAATAAATAAATAAATTCCAAAAAAATTTATACACTAGCAAAAAAAAGGAAAAAATATGAAATATGTCATTTACAATACAATCAAATAAGATTAAACGCAAATATCTAAGATGTGCAAGACCTCTATATAGAAAACCACAATCATTACTAATAAATATTATATAATTATTTATTATCATAGTATTATAATAATTAAGAAAAATTGAGGAAGATCTAGTAAATGAAAGAATATACCACAAATAATTTTTTTTAAATCACTATTGTAAAGATGTTGACTTCCAGAATTGATCCATGGAGTTAATGCAATCCCAATTAAAATCCCAATAAGCTATTTTTGTTGTTGGTTTTGAAATAGACAAACAAAATAGTTTATATAATTTATATCAGGGCAAGGAGATCCAAATCACTGTTAAAGGAGAATTCCATGGGAGAATTTGCTGTACTAAGTATTAAAACTTATTATAAAGCTATAAAAATTAAAAGAGTGTGTACTGGCACAAAAGTAGACACATGGACTCCTGGAACAGACTAGAAAACGCAGAGACAGACAATGTGTAGATGGACACACAATTGTGACAAAAGTGGTACCGTAGAACAATGGGTAAAAGATAGTTCTTTCAATAAGTGATACCAGACCAATGTATTACTTTTCCATAGCTGTTGAAACAAAAAAACCACAAATTTAGTGGCTTAAAACAGTACACATTTATTATCTTACAGTTAGGTCAGAAGTACAACACAGATCTTACCGGGCTAATATCAAAGTGTTGATAGAGCTGCTTTCTTTTCTGGCAGTTTTAGGAGAAAATTTGTTTCCTCGACAGTCCCAACTTCTAGAGGCCACTTACATTCCCACCCATGTTCCACATTGGCTCCTGACCCCTCTTTCCATCTTCAAAGCCAGCAATGTTTCATATCTGACTACTATTTTCTAGCCACATGTCCCTCTTAACACAGCCTGGAATGGTTCTCCAATTTTAAGGACCGATTTGATTAGACTGGGTCCACACACAATCCAGGATAATGTCCCCACCTAAAGGTCACATCTGCAGAGTCCTCTTTGCCATGGAAATTAACATATTCACAGGTTTCAGTGATTAGGACATCTTTGTGGGGCCATCATTCTGCCTACCACAGTCAATTATACATTCCTATGTAAAATATAATAAATGTTCCTCTACCACTCACCATTCACAAAAATCAATTCCAGATAAATTGTAACTCTAAACATGAGAGTGAAAAACAAAGTTCTGGGATAAAATATAGAAGAGTGTCTTCATGATTTTGGGATAGCAAAGGATTTCATAACCAGAACACAAAAAAAACCACTTAACATAAGATTGAGAAATTGACCTAGATTAAAAGTACAGACTTTTCATCAAAATATCCTATTAAAGAGTGAAATGGAAGCCACAGAGTGAGGGAAGGTATGTGGAGCATACAAAGGTACTTCCAGAAGTTCATGGAAAGATTCATATTCTCTTTTAATTCTGTTTTTCCACAAACTTTTTGAAGTACACTCATATACCATTAAAGACAGATGGTGTTTAAGTTTGGGTTCCCTTGAAAACAGAGCCCGAGAAAAGGACTTGGGTGAAGGAGTTTCTGGGGATTCTGGTATGCATTACACTTCACAATAAAACAAGTTAACAGCAACCAAAGGGGGAAAAAAGGTCTTAAATGTCGTAGCTAACATTCATTAAATGCTTTCTATGTGCAAAGCTTGGTCCTAAGCATTTTTTGTGTATTAACTCACCTAACGCTCAAAGCAGGCCCAAGAAGTAGGCACTCTTATGATCCCTATTGAGAAGGAAGTTGAGTTATAGTACAGTTGATGTCCTAAAGATAGTAAGTATGGCTTGTGAAGGTAGAGATTTTGTTTCACTTACCACTACATTCCCAGTGCCTAGAAAAGTACCTTTAATTGAATAAAATGGTAAAGACAGGATTCAAGC
>NW_007733680.1:49149-50947 GCF_000696425.1 Galeopterus variegatus | reverse complement strand
GAATGAAAATAATAAAAGTATAGGAGAATAATTACAAAGTTATATCTATTAATCTAGATTTCTTAGAGGAAAGGAGGATGGGAGAAACTGAAAGCCTGAAGAATATCTTAAAATACTTCTCTTTCCCACTAGGTTTATTTAAGATCATATTCCTGTTGCTTCCCAGCCGGCATTTTAGCCCTTGCCAATGAGCTTCACAGATTACAGAAACCCACCTTCATCACCCTTCTCCCAACACCTGAACCTAATCCCTGTGTGACTCTTCCCAGCTGAAGGACATGTTTGTGTTGGCTGTTAGTTCAGCACTCTTGTTTCCAGCCACTGGATCATATTAAGCTGAAATTAAAACCAAACACATGTTCCTCTAAGAAGCAGACAGCTGGGGCTTTCATGCTTAATGCTGAGCATTTTCCCCCAGCAGTCTAAGAGCTACAGCACTTCAGGGATACTGACTAATAAATGTATTGTCCAGACTACAGAGCATTGTAGAAATTTTTCTGTTGCTGGTCGTGGTGCTGGTGCATGTCTGTGTTTGAAACATGTCTGCTCTCATTTTAAGAAAAGATTACCAGTGTAAATTCATATAATACAGACTCTAAAGTTTCTTCTGAGAGATCACAATTTCCTCTCTCTTGGGAAATGGCCAGGTTATTTTTTAGTGGGCTAGGAGAGTATTCAACAATATCATTCATATTTTTTCATTGAAATGTGCATTTAAATAGACCACGAAGCAACATTTCTCAATTGAAGCTATAGAAGGCTAGTATGGTAATTTTAGATATAAGTCTTTTGTATTTTTAATTTGTCTCCAGAGAAACTATGCAGTCAAAAATACTAATATATTTCTATTCCCTGTTCATTTTATTTTTTATGAAATATATTTATGTATACACATACACACACACACACACACACATACATCCATTATTATATGAAATTACTTTTCCTGCTTATTGCTATTTTCTTGAGCCTATTGAAAATGAATGATTTATATTTTCCTTGGAATACATTAAGTTTNAAATACTAATATATTTCTATTCCCTGTTCATTTTATTTTTTATGAAATATATTTATGTATATATACACACACACACATACATCCATTATTATATGAAATTACTTTTCCTGCTTATTACTATTTTCTTGAGCCTATTGAAAATGAATGATTTATATTTTCCTTGGAATACATTAAGTTTGTATACAGCAATCTTTTATTCAGCCACAAAATTGCATTCATTTTGAAAGCTCCAATTTCACATACTCTTACTAAAATTATATGTAATAAAGTTACTGTCTGTAGGGAACAATTTAGAGGACAAAAAGCATATCTGGAGAACTAATGAACAAATTTCAAATATCTTAGGATTATTTTCTATTTATCAAATTTTATATTTTGTTTACTATATTTTTATTTTTTCAATTTAGAAGAGTTCATAAGTATAAATGAATGTGTTTTAAATGTTTGTATCATTATAGGTCTTTTCATATTTATACTTTAATAAATCAAAAAAAGAAAGCATTTATTTGAATACAATGGGATGAATGGCACATTATAAAGACGATTTTGGGGGTCAAATGCAGATGAGTTCAAATACTGACTCTGCCACTAACTAGCTGTGTGACTGTAGGAAAATGACTTGACCACTCTTAGATTTTGTTTTTCACCTTTATAAGAAGGAAAAATAACACCTGCCTTGTTCAAAAGGATTTTATGCATCAATTTCTTCAACATTTTAGCATTTCTTTTTTTTTTTTTTTGTCTTTTGTCTTTTTTCCGTGTCCGGCAACGGATCGCAAC
>NW_007733680.1:45942-48178 GCF_000696425.1 Galeopterus variegatus | reverse complement strand
AGCACCAATTGGATACTTCTGGGAGGCCCTAGGTAAGGACCCATTTGATTAGACTGGGTCCACTCAGACAATCCAGGATAATGTCCCCACCTAAAGGTCACGTCTACAAAGTCCTCTTTGCCATGAATGGCTGGACCTTGAGAACATGAGTCACTGCATGGTTACAACAGGACTAGTATCTCCTGGGATCCGGTCAGTAAAATTGCTCATTGAAAACAATTATAGCCACAAAACTTCAGAAGGGGGTCACCTCCACTGTCCTCTTCTGTGGCAAAAAGATCTGTTTGGACATGATGAGACCAATGAATCACCAATGCCAACACTCATCAGTGGATTGATCAGAAGCTGGTCAAAGATGGACTAATACCCACAAGCCTATGACTGCTCATTCCTAGGCACGATGCTGGAAAAATACCTTGGCACCTCCCGGAAGAGCAGGCATATGGATGTAGGCAAGCAAAAGGGGACTGTCAAATGCCTGAGAAGGTAACCTGGATGTGGAGGACAAGAATTCTGTGCCAGCTGCTCACAGTCTAAGATCTAAGACATGTTTTGCAGCCTGTACTTGAAGGTGAAGGGAACATGTTCAAAAACCAGCAGATTCTCATGGAACACCTCCACAAGCCAAAGGCCGACAAGGGCCACAAGAAGCTCCTGGCTGACCGGGCTGAGCCCGCAGGTCTAAGATCAAGGAAGCAGGTAAGCAGCCCCAGGCCAAGAAGGAGATCATCAAGGGAGACCAAGAAATAAAACTCCCCCTCTTTTGTCTGTACATAATGGCCTCAGCAATTATACAGATCAATCATGCAGTAAAATACATCCTGAGAAGGGAAAAAGTGAATTGCATTTGTTTTTCTGTCCACCCTCTGGTCATAGTGAATATTCAAGCAATTAAAAATCTAAGCCTTTTTCACATGAACTTCTGTTTAAGAAGATCTCCCTCTCTGTTGATGGGCTGTTGATTTGCCAAACTGAAATATAGGCTGTTATGTTTATTTTTAAATACGTTTCATCATAACAACTTCAGCCAATTTTATTTAGCCTGTTCATTTCTATAGACACTTGGTTCTGTCATTTAGCATGCTCATTAGTCTTCAGATCTGTGACATTTGTAAATCTGATTATGTATAAAACTCTTCATCCAAATCAATGACTTAAAAAAGAAAAAAAGGAAAACAGGACATGGTTGAGTACGATGTCTTGTATGGTGTCACCAGAAACTTTAAAGTTGTTCCTAAACCAATATACGCCCTTTTTTGGTTTTCAGATGCCAATTGGCCTAACTATATTATCATCCAGTGTACATTTCTGCACCTTACCACCAAGATATCCTAAGTCTTTAATTGCATTTTGGCATTTTTTGCCAATATTCTTTAAACATTACCATTGCTTCCTAAGTCACTTCTAGAAGTCATTATTTCAACCAAAGCATAAAGCTCACCTAGACCTATATGTTTATTGATTGAAATTATCTAGGTGCTCTTTTTGTTACGCCATTGCTTCCTAAGTCACTTCTAGAAGTCATTATTTCAACCAAAGGATAAAGCTCACCTAGACCTATATGTTTATTGATTGAAATTATCTAGGTGCTCTTTTTGTTACTACTCTCTCTGACTTCCCTACTACTTCCTACTTCCCTACTACTCTATTTATGTTTCTCTATTAATATTTGAGTTTCATTTACATATGCTTCTCTTTGATGTACAACTTTAGTTGTTCTGTTTTTTTCTTTGTCCTTGGTTAACATTGCACTTTTGTCCTATTAGTATGTTTCTCTCTCTCCCTAACTTGTTCTTTTTGGTCAAAAACTTCTCCCTCTCCTAACCCTACCACGTACTTCTCTCTGCCAAACTCTTTGTTGGTCTTAGCTTTAAAAATGCATATATATTCATAAATCCCAGTGTACATCAAAGTTTATATTTCCTGATATTCTTTTACATTTTCATTCCCCTCATGTATTTATCTTCCATCTTTTTGTTTTCCACTTAAATATTTACTGATTTACTTATTTATTCATAGCAAATGGACATCTATTGACTACCTACAGTGTCCTGGTTGATGCTAGATGGTAGATGTTGGTGATACCAAGTCATGACACAGTAACAGCCGTTAGAGCTCATAAACTAGTGGAGAAGACTGATAGGTAAGCATGCAGTTACAAAGGTGTGGAAAGAGTTACTATAACCAAGACAGTAAACATCAGAAAACATGTTCTAGAGAATATAATAGCTGTGGT
>NW_007733680.1:39543-45870 GCF_000696425.1 Galeopterus variegatus | reverse complement strand
TGTTGGTCTTAGCTTTAAAAATGCATATATATTCATAAATCCCAGTGTACATCAAAGTTTATATTTCCTGATATTCTTTTACATTTTCATTCCCCTCATGTATTTATCTTCCATCTTTTTGTTTTCCACTTAAATATTTACTGATTTACTTATTTATTCATAGCAAATGGACATCTATTGACTACCTACAGTGTCCTGGTTGATGCTAGATGGTAGATGTTGGTGATACCAAGTCATGACACAGTAACAGCCGTTAGAGCTCATAAACTAGTGGAGAAGACTGATAGGTAAGCATGCAGTTACAAAGGTGTGGAAAGAGTTACTATAACCAAGACAGTAAACATCAGAAAACATGTTCTAGAGAATATAATAGCTGTGGTAAGTCTGGAAGTAGAGGCTACTTGTGGAGAGACCAGAATATGTCTGCAGGCACATGGACTTCTGCAGATGCCATCTCTCTTTCTCTCACTAGAATTGCCTGAGACATTTCTAGTTTTTAAGGCCTACCATTCCTTCAAGTTGTCCTAATAAATTTCTTCATTCATTCACTCTTTCATTCACAAGCATTTATTAAAGGCCAAGTCAGTGCCCAGTATTGTGTTAAATGCAGTCTTCCCTTTCAAAGACATTTTCCATGTAATTCATTGCTTTCTCCCAAAATTTTTAGGAACTTTTGAAATCTGCTTTCCCAAAATCAAAGTACTAGGCTGTCTGCCCATTGTTTCTACCTTGATGATCAACAACTTTCAATTTTTAGGGTCTTCTTTACTTTCAAACTGTTCACATCAATGTAATTTATTGGGTGGCTTTTATGGGCAAGGAACCATATTAAATGCTTTGGGAGACACAAAGATGACTGAGATTTAGGCACTTTCCTCATGAAGCTTATAAACTAATAGGGGAAATGTGTACAAAGAACACAATAAAAGAATAATAAATGCTGTTCTAGAGATATTTTTAAAACATTTCTTTATTAAAATTAAGTCCAGAAAGCAACCTCTTGTCTCTTCCTTCATCACTAGAGAGATAAGGTGAAGTACCACAGTAAATAAAGAAAGTTTGGATTAAATTTAAAAATTTTTTAAGAGGAATTGTGTATTAGTCCGTTTCTGTTGCTTAGAACAAAATACCTGGAACTGGGTAATTTACAAAGAAAACAAAATTCATTGCTTATAGTTTCTGAGGCTGGAAAGTCCAAAGTCCAAGGAACACATCTGGTGGTGTTAGCAGTGACCCAGGGGTCTCACATTGCAAGATGGTGGAAGCAGAGAGAGATTAACCTCTCATGTGCTCTTCTTTTAAAGCCCTCAGAACCATGCCCCTAACCACTATTTTTAATCCATTCATTACGTCAGGGTTCTACAAACTAATCACCTCTTCAAGGTCCCACTTTTCTACCATGATAAGATTTCCCATCCTCAACAGTTACAATGGGAATTATGCTTCTAATACATGAACTTTGGGGACACAGTTCAATCAATTCCCAGCATTCCACCCCTGGCCCTCAAAGTTCATGTCCTTCTCACAGGTAAACATATTCATTCCATCCCCAAAGTCTTAACTTGTTTCATCTCAAAAGCTCAAAGTTCAAAGTCCCATCTGTGAATTCAAAACGAGTTATCTTACTTCCAAGATACAATGGTGGGAAAAGCATAGCGTAATATTCCCATTCAAAATGGGAGAAATAGGCTGAAAGAAAGGTGTAATAGGTCCCAAACAAGTCTGAAAACCAGCAGGGTAGGCATTAAATCTCAAAGCTGGCAAATCATGTACCTTGAAGTCCCATGTTCAATCTCCTCTGTACAATGCTGAGGGGGTTGGGTCACCAAGTCCTCGGGCAGCTCTGCTTCTGTGACTTTCCTGGTCTCAGGTGATGCTTTAGCTTTCGCAGGCTGGCGTTGCACATTGGTAGGTTCACAATTCTGCAATCTCCATGTTAGTCTTGCTCTCATGGCTCCAGTAGGCATGGTGCTGATGAGGTTTCTCTGCTGAAGCTCTGACCCCATGTTTCCACTCAGCATTGCTCTAGCAAAGGCTCTATGTGGTGACTCCACCCTTGTAAAAGATCTCTTCAGGGTCCCCAAGCTTTTCCATACATCCTTTGAAATTGGGGTGGAGGCTCCCAAGAGTCCACATTCTGTGAGCCTGAAAATTTAACATCACGTGGACACTGCCAATGCTTCTAGCTTGTATTTTTCAAAGCTGCAGGTCCAGCCACACCTGGGGCCAATTTAGCCATAGCTATAGCAGCAGAAGCAGCTGAGGTGCTGGTGTGGGGAGCAGCATCCTGAGGTGGTCCTGGGCAGCAAGCTCGTGGAGGATGCCTCAGGCCTATTCGCCAACACCATTCTGTCTCCCTAGGCCTCTGGGCCTGTAATGGAAGGGTTGGCCCCAGAGGCTTCTGCAATGCCTTTAGGGCCCTTTTCCCCTTCTCTTGATAATTCCTTTCTTTTGTACTAATCTTCTTAGTACCATTGCATTTTCCTCCTGAAAATGTTCTCTGCTTCTCTACCACATGGCCAGGCTGTAAATTTTCCAAATCTTTATGCTCTACTTCCCTTTTAAATTCTGGCATTAGGTCATGCCTTTGCCACCATAACTCAGCATAGGCTGTTACCTGTAGCCATGCAGCTTCCTTAACGCTTTGCTGCTTAGAAATTTCTTCCACCCAATACTGGGTCAGCATCTTTAAGTTCCATGTTCCATAAAACTTATGGACATGAACAGAATGCAGCCAAGTTCCTCACCAGTTCATAGCAAGGGTGATCTTTGCCCCAGTTTCCAATAAGAGTTGTATAATTTTTAAAAAGTGCCCTAGTATTTCCAGCACACTCCAAGGGAGAAGGTGCATGGAAGTAAGAAAGCCAATCTGGTCATATCCCACAATTCAAAGGCCAATTTATCAGGTTACCAGAATGTAATAATAGTATTATTGTTACAGATAACATCATTAGCCCATCTTGTTCCAATGCAAGCTGCTGAATATTTCTGTAGCCTACAGCTCTATGATCACAGGCTTGTGCCTGTGTTAGCAAGAAAACTACAAGCTGCCAGCTCTTTCCTGTGCAGATGAGAGACAGCGTTGCTCTCTAAAGCGGACCCCTCCTTAAGTAACCACCCTTTTTGCCTTTGTGCATAGATGTGATAAAGACCCTTACCCAAAGCTTGTTTAAAATTATGTCTGTATGAAAAGTTTTATATCTTGCTATAACTTGCATATTTTAGCTTCTGTAAACCAGCTATGCTCGCTCTTGCCTGTGCACCTTTCAGGATGTCTCTAGTTGATGGCTCAAGGATAAATATGAATAACATCATTTTGCAAAAACACCTATTTTGGGGGCCGGCCCGGTGGCGCACTGCTACAGTGTGCCACTTGGGAGCGCAGCAGCGCTCCCGTCAAGGGTTCGGATCCCACATACAGACCGGCTGCTCACTGGCTGAGCGAGGAGCAGGCGCAACACCGAGGGTTGCGATCCCATTGCCGGTCCCGGTCCAGTACGGGCGCGACGCTGAGGGTTGCGATCCGTTGCCGGTCACGAAAAAAGACAAAAAGGAAACAAACAAACAAACAAAAAAACATCTATTTTGGTTCATTTCAAGTATAATAGGGAGGGGGACAGAACGGTCAGAAAGTCCTGACCAAGGACTGTCAGAGAGTCCCTGAGTCCCTGAGTGCCTGCCAAACACCAACCGCAAAAATTAGCTTATGTATACAAGGCTTGCTTGCATTGGCTAAAAACAAAACAAGCAATCACCCGATTGCGCCCAACTAAGCATAAAAACGGAAAGTAAATCAGGCTCGGCACAGCAGCTTGAATTGGCTGCTGCGGTCCCGGCCGGAATAAATCTTTAAAACTCCCTTCTGAGTGTGTCTCCTTTGAAACTTGGCTATAACATTATGAATCAAATTACATTTAAAAATATATATTGGATCTAATATGAAAGCCATAGGCTTCCACTTTCTACATTATATATTTCTGTAATATTGGAATACTTTGTAATGATCATGCATTACATTTGTAATTAGAAAAAATGAATACATCATAAATTCACATGTGGAGCTTCTATTAAGAAAAGGCATTGTGCTAATTCTCTAGAAAGGTAACAGTTTCCTTTTGCAAAATGAAAAAATACATATGACTATAAAAGTTTTAAAAAGATGAAGAATAGAAAAAAGAAAAAAATTACCTATAAATCTACCATATTAGCACAACTGTTACTGATGCTCATGATGTGTTTCTTTCCATTCTTTTTTTTTCTGTATATTGCTGAAGTTGTTTAAAAGTGATTAGATAGCAATATTTCTTTATAATATCTGTAAGAAAATAATCTAAGTGATTCATTTTCAGAAATGTCTTATCTGAGGGTGTTTTAATTGATTCAGGCCTGCCTAAAAGTTGTCTGACTGGTCCAGCCCATTCTTGGAGGTTCTCTGAACAGATACAGCTCTCATTGAGATGCTAATTAGTTACTAGCCACTATTGTTTTTTTCAAACAGATAGAGCTGTCCTTGAGATGATAATTAGTTATTACACCCCATTGTTTTCTTCATTCTCTGATGTTCTTCCCTTCTCAGGACTTAAGTGGGCCTTTTTTGCAGGCTTGTCCTGAGCCCCCAGACAAAGAAATTTCTTACAAAGGGTAATAAATCTTAGCATTGTCGGGGAAGATTGTGCACCTGTACTACCCAGCAATGAGGAACTGGGGGAGGGACTAGCATACTAGGGAATAAAGTGCTTGCTACAGCCCTTTTCCATGTGTCTGTCCCATTCACAAACACCTGGGTTTGCAAGGCAGTTATTAAAGTCTCACTTCACTGTACCTCACATCTCCATGTCCATCCTTTGGCATTGCGGGGATGAGGACATTTCTCACAATATCTAACCACAAGAACAGGAATATTTTCTTCATATGTATCCAGTTCTGTGTTTCAGCCCAAATGGAATGGTAGAATCGTAGAATGTTTACGTGAAGGGTTCTTATAGATCATCCTGTAATGCCCAAACTTTCATAATGTCTCCCACTAAGTAAAATCTATCTATATCTTCTAGATTTACTCTCTTATAGATTGGATCACATTAACAGTAATAATCCAGGTTTTACTGGCATTTGTCCTCACCTGCTCACATAGGGACCTATTGTCCTAAAAAGTTTCCCCAAATTTAGGGAGAATTTGGATAATGTTTTACATGTACTATGAGCAAAACCAGTTAATCATCTGGTCAGTTACCATTTTCTTTCCTCTTTGCCTGCTCCAACCTTCATATGATAGACATTGCAGAGTGCCCCAGCACTGCCACCTCCCCCCAGTGCTGCTTTGGAGACCCCGGAAGCTCCAAAATGCCAAGGCAGTGCAGTGGTCTGTGCAGAAGCAGCATAGAATGTTCATCAGCAATGCCATTTCTGTCTCAATTTTTACTGAAATAACTTTTTAAAAATGTACTTAAACCCTTGCTATTCAAATTGTAGTTTGTGGACCAGCCCCATTTGGCAGCATTGTTAGAAAGTCAGAATCTCCAGGCCTCACTAATCATGACCTGAATTTTAACAAAAGCCTCGGGTAATTCATATGCAAATTCCAGTTTGAAAAGCACCTCTCCCTAGGACCAAGGCATGAATTCTACTGGAGACAAGGGCAGTGGTGGGTCAGGAAACAAAAGTGACAACATAGGCTATTTTTATAATCATCCCTTCCCTCTGAGGACCTTATCTTTGTGACTGGGCCAAACTTGCAATGATTGGCTCCTTCTCTTAGGAGGGGTTCTCCATCCAGAAGCTGCCTCACTCCCCACAGACTTTTGGTGACCTGCCACTTCTACTTCACTTCAGCCAGACATGGCTTAGACTCAACATAGCAATCCACCAGACTTATGGGAAATTTTACACTTTACTTACATGTAAAATATATTTTTATTTAGTCAACATTGATTCAGCACATATTATCTACAAAACACTCCCTATGAGCTGTAGGAATACCAAAATAAGTAAAACAATCTCTGCCCTCAAAGGAGGCAAATGGAGAAGGTGTATGATGGGGCAGGTAGGGACCTTTGGGAGACAGTTTGAGGAAGGAGCCAAAAGGTTCCCAACCAGAGCAGTCTTACTGTAGTTTGGAGAAACCACTATCACATCTTGTATCTACAGCCTGTGTGTGCCTGTTCTCCGGGTGGAATGCCTTTCTTCTAGTTCCATTTCTCTACATTCTTGCCTGCCTTTTAAGGTCAATATAAAATGCCAACTTATCAATGAAATCTGCCCTAATTCCCTCAGCTGATATGATTTTGACACTTCCCATTATATCCTACCTTAAGACCAATTACATGTGTT
>NW_007733680.1:31310-39177 GCF_000696425.1 Galeopterus variegatus | reverse complement strand
TTTAAGGTCAATATAAAATGCCAACTTATCAATGAAATCTGCCCTAATTCCCTCAGCTGATATGATTTTGACACTTCCCATTATATCCTACCTTAAGACCAATTACATGTGTTGAAGCCTTATGAAGGAGAGGAGGGGAATATAGGGTCTTACAGGCAAAAGAAATGTATTTTAGCCAGTCTTAGATTCTCTATGGAACCTAGTGTGCTGTGCCATAATCATTTTTGAGGAAAAGAAAAAATGTAAAGGTAACACATCCATTCTATTAATGCATCACTACTCAGGAAGTACTCCAGCTTCTCAAACCAGAGCCAGAGGGAAGGTGAGAGAGAACATTGAACATTGATTGGGATAGCTAGAGGATTAACCCTTTTTTCCCCACCCTTTTCTCTGGTCAGATTGGTTTTTTCATCCAGAAACAGTGTCCTCTTTGGAAGATTGGTAACCGTTAATCTCAACTGAACCGAATTTCATCTTGTTGTTTTAAGAAGTGGGCCAGCTATTTGCCTATTAGTATTTAAGAAGTCTTAAATTAAATGTTACCATTAGTGGGTAACACTTCTTATGGCTATATTTCCCTGGAGCTAAGATGGAATACCAGTTCCAGGGCTTCCTTTCTGAAGAGTGTAGACTTGCTATTAACCGAGTAGCATCTCACCAGCTGCATGTCAGTGATGCGTATCTATCTCTCCAAGATTCATATGGGTTCTTGAGCAACTGCAAGGGAGATTTTAGCTCTCATCAGGGTAATGATGTATCTTCTTTGTCCTTAATGGGGGTTATGGCTATATTTGTAGTCTGATACTAGATGAAGATTCAGTGGCTAGGAAACTGCCACTCTGTAGCCCAATGACTTAGAGCTGTGACTGCAAACTATGGGCTATGACAAGAAAAACCATAGTTCTTTCCAGTGGGTTCTCAAAATTGTGCGGGCAAACACTGCTGGCAGACTGAATAAACAATTATACATCCATATGCTATTTTCTAATTAATGTAGATGTGTTAAGATTTATGAAATAGATTGACTTTAAGATGTCACGTAATTTTTGCTGGACTTCTCATGTATCTACACAATTAACGGATATAGGTGCTAACATGTAGGTTCACAAATCTGATCCTTAAAGAGGCCATAATATCCAGAGATTAGGCACCAGCATACTGGAATATGGTGGCTGCTCTTCGAGGTAACCTGAGTTCAGGGAGAGAACCAGGGCCTTCTAGAAGTCAAAGGACAAACAGAACACTCAAAAGTGACTAAAGGCCTCTTTCTGGACAACCACTGAAATAAAGTGAGTTTTTTGTGAGATTTCAGCCCTAAAGATTAGCTTCTCTCACCTCCAATCTTCCCCACTTTCACCTCTCTTCCAGACCTGTTATTACAATGAAGAGATGAGAATGCCTCCTTTTGCCACATTCTTCAAGGAGCAGGCTGAGGAGAAGAGGGAGCATGCAAAACAGTTCCTAAGATGTCTAAGAAAATGAGAGGGTACTGTCTGCCTTCCGATTGTTAAGGTGATTGCATAACTTTGTTATAAGGACCTCCAAGGGGTCTTTGCCAGGTCTGGAGAATTAAATTATTAGTTGCTACCTTACTTGTTACGTTACTCATATTCCTACATGAGCTTCTTAGAAACTGACTTTGAAGGCAAGCAAGTGTCAACATCATTTTGGGTAAATTTTAGTCACTAAATGTTTGTTTGGCTTTTCTCAGTGAGCTAAACAAAGTGTGGTCTCTGCATCAGCAGCACCCAGGGACTCATTAGAAGTGCAAATGTGTGGGCCCCACCGCAGACCTACAAATCAGATTCTCTGTGGGTGGGTTCCAAGGATCTATGTCTTAGCAAGCTCTCCAGGTGATGCTAATGCTGTGTATAGTTTGAGAAGTACTACTCTAATGACTTCTTCCCAGAGCTGTTAGCAGTCTATTTCAGACCATTAATCTAATTCAGGCATACATAAATACTTGAGTATTTAGTATGGCTGTTTCTTCACTGTAGTGAAACATGTTTTTCCGCTGGGACAGACACTACAAAGAAACAATCTGAACCTTAGTTGGGAGTAGTACATCCAGGAGCATCACTACTCATCTAAAGGGGTTCTTTTACTTCTCTTTATGAAGCTGGAGTTAAGTGTCTGCTAATAGAATTGAACCACCATTGTAGAATTCCAAAGCTACTGGAATAATTGTATATACTCATACCTGTGCTAGTGGTACCCTTGCTTTGTAGAACATTTAAAATCACCTGGGGATCTTTTAAAAATCCTGATGCCAATGTTGCACACCTACCAATTAAGTCAGAGTGCCTGCAGGTGAAAGCCAGGCATCAATATTTAAGATTCTCAGATAATTCTATTGTACCACAAAGTTTGGAAGCCACTAGACCATGCAAACCTAGTTAAAATCCTATATAGGAAGTAGGATATAACAAAACTGTGCCTGAGGTAGACAAATGACTCTATTTCTCTTCAATTGAGGCCCATTATAGACAAAGGG
The DNA here is from genome assembly GCF_000696425.1 of Galeopterus variegatus. NCBI lineage: Eukaryota > Metazoa > Chordata > Mammalia > Dermoptera > Cynocephalidae > Galeopterus > Galeopterus variegatus. Next base: position 36,683 of record NW_007733680.1, on the reverse strand, counting down.
GGAACTGGCATACAAGCCCTAAACTCTGCTCTGCAGATGGAGAATATATTAAGTAATGTCCTGCAGACCTAAAGATCTCGGCTTCTGAGAATAGAATAAGTGACGTAAGTAATTAACCGGTTTTGACAAATAGTATCATCTTTCGTTTCTGGATTCTGATTTGCTTCTGAAAAATGGGGAAATGGGCCCAAGGCAGTGAGTCATACAACATGTGCTCATTTCCCTACAAAGAAGTATGGGAACTCATTTGTAGGGGTGGCTTGGGAGTAGGAGGATGGGTGTCCTAGCAGGGAAGAATGCATCTCGGTACAAGATGGAAAAGTCTTCCCAGGAATCACGCACTCTGGAAAATTAAAAAAATAATGGTGCTGTTGCTGGCTTGTAAATCTCCTAGACCAGAATGCTTAAGCTTTATTGGGCACCAGAATCACTTGGAGGGCTTACTACAAAAACTGTTGGGATGCACCCCCAGAGTTTTTGTTTGGGCTGGTTTTGTATGGGATCCAAGAATTTGCATTTCTAACAAGTTCCCAGGTGCTGATGCTGCTGGCTGAAGGCCACCATTCAAGAACTACTGTCCTAGACTATCACTGCAAAAGTAGATGTTAATGGTGACTGATTTTTCTACAGACTTCTCTGATGTCTTCCTAGTTATCAGTGAACACCCTACCTCAAAGTGGCAACTTCTTTCTCACCAACTCCCTAGCTTCTCAGGAAGTCAAAGAAAATGCCCTAGGACAAAAGTTCTCAACCCCAGATGCATATTGGACTCACTGAGGAGCTCTAAGTAGGTGCAAGTGCCTGAGCCCTATGCCAGACCACTTAAGTCTAAATCTTTGGGAATAGGGTCTGGGCAGCTACTCAAAATCTCCAGATGATTCACATAAACAGAACTGAAAACCATTACAGTAGTACCTTGTTACTTAGAGTTCTCATCAAAAATACAAGTTATTTAACCCTCACACTCTTTGAAAATGGATGCTTGTAATTCACCTAGAGGTCTTGAAGGTCTTAGATCAGTGCTCTTGGAACCTCAATATGAATATTGAATCACCTAATCCTTTCTTAAAATGCAGATGCTGATTTTGTAGGTCTGGGGTGGAACTTGAGATTTCTGCATTTCTGACATGCTCCCAGGACTGCTGGTCCATGGGCCACAATTTGAATATGCTGCCTCTAGTGTGGGTTTTTCCCTGTTTTATTTCTGTAGCTCTTAAACTTCATGGTGGAGTTCCTGGATAAACAGACAAAGAACAAAGATTATCTGGAATACCATTTTGCCCACCAGAAAAAAATTATAAGAGCTGGTCCAACAGGAAGGTCTGTCTGAAAAACCTGCTGAGGCCTCAGGTGAAGATGAAGCAGGAGTAAGGATAGGGCTGACAGGTGAGATGCCATTTTGTTGTCTGCACCAAGAACCTAGCAGGAGCCTACATGCTGGAAATGCAGCAGAGACCCCAGGGGCAGCAGACCACATCATGTTCCAGGAAACAACAGGGAGAGCAGGAGTTAAATATAAACACTAAAGACCCTCCTGTATGTCCCCTTCCCACAAGCATGTCATTACCCAACATTGCTTAACCCCCTTGTGTAAGCATTCTTCTATAGGCCTCAAGAGAACAATGGGGCCCCCACCTGCTGAGGCTGAAAATAGAACGCCTTGTGTCCAACTGATGAAGACCTCAATTGTGAAACTGGAGATCCCGTCTTCTTTCCCAAGCTCCCTACCCAGATCTTTTGCCTTTAAAACCCCCTTGCGCTGAATTCTCAGGGAGCAACAGTCCTCCTTCGTGTTGACTCCCTTGTGCACAAGCTATCTTTCAATAAACTTAGCTTCCTCACTCTCACTGTGGGTTCAGTGTTCACTTCCATGACATTGACTCCCAAGGAGCCTAGCATCCTAAGTCCAGTAACAAAGAGACATAACTTCTGGAAGGCAGCAGAGCAAGTCTTCCTATTGTAGGTCCCCAAATCAGCTGCTTAAGAGTCTTGATTATTTCCATTTGCCTGAAGATGGCTTTCCTTTTTTAGTTTCCTCATTGCTGTGCATGCAAATAAATCTGTTTTGCATTATAACTATGTGTAAAAAAAGATTGCTACTGGAGCACTAAAAAAATTAGTGCCATCCATGGGGAACTGGTGAAAGCTTCCTGTAAGACAGTGAGTGAGTTAAACTTTGGAAGAAAAAATCTTCCCCTCCTCTCCCCTATAGCCCCAATAATGGCCAGATAACAGAGTGAAGATTTGGTAAATTTAACCAGTATAAGTGGATATAGTAGAAATTAAGTGATAAAACCCCGTAAGTTTCAATAATACTCCTTCCTCATTTGTATACGTACTTTAAGTTTACAAAATAGTAGGGTTTTCTTCAGATTAAATGCAAAGCTATGCTTGAAAACAAGAGTTCTTGATCTAGAAAGGGTGACTCTCACCTGAAAGATGTACAGTTAATGGGCAGCTGCAACCCAGGTGGCCTTTTACAACCAGAGGTAGGCACGGGCAACAGGAAGGTATATAGAGGGGATTAAGACACTGCAGCCAAGGTTGTATATGTCCCTACCCACTCTACTGTGAGCCAACCAGCAGCCACTAGAGTAGTTACTTTCAGGAGCAAACAATGAGCATGCAAGCTTGAGTCAGACTTCTCAGGGCCTCATGTGGCTAGTATCACCTGGGAAGAAATGGGGCCTCTATAGGATTGTGTCCTTGCTCCAAAACTTACTAGCTGCGTGATCTTGAGTGATTTTTTACCTCTTTATTGTCTCAGTTTAGTCATCTGTAAAGTGGGGATAATAGTATGTACTTCTAAAGTTAAGAGGGTTAAGTAAATTAATACATATAAAGTATCTAGAATAGCACCTGCTCAGATTATATATTCTGTTTATATAATAAATACTGCCACTTTTTAAACTTGAGGAAAGCCAATACATAATAGATGCACTTCCAATAAGAAAATAGGTCATAAGACATTCAATATCTTTGGACAGAAGAGAATATCTTGTTTGAAACAAGAACAAGAGGTCATAAGAAAGAACATTATATATCATGGAAAAAACTAAATAAATGGGATGAAAATTCTAATAAATGCAACTAATTAATGAAGTTATCTAGAAGTAATCTAAAATTTTCAGCCAAAGAAATAAATGGTATTTAAAACGTTAAGAAATAAAGTTCCAACAAAAACATCTAATTTGTGCTCCGGGAGGAAAGAGAAATTGAGAAAAAGTTAGACCCATTGTAGTAAAATTTTAGGGCATCAAGAACAAAAAGCTTCCCATAAAAAATATCACAAAGAATGTAAAACTCACAGGTTAATAGCAGCTTTCTCATTAATGCTAGTCACACAAAGAAAATGGGAAAACATCTTCAAAATGCTGAGGGGAAAACAGAGTGAGGGCTGAGTAGACCTATTCAGATATACAGTGATTAAGAAAGTTTACAGAAGCTTACAACCTACAGAAGACACTCACCATAAACAATATCATTGTTTTAACAGTGAGGTATAAAGGGCATGGGCATCTACATGCAGGTCCGATGTAGCCTGGCTGATATTAACTAACATCGTATAGTACTTTATGCTTTAGTAATTCTAGTGGGGAAGGGCATAGTCCCCACGTAGCAGACTTCTTCACCTCTCTTCACACCTTTTCTACAACTTACCCTTCCTGAGAATCACTGCCATGGTGAGCTTCTGTTACCATTGGCAAATTACTAGTATACAAAAAACTCTTGAATAAATGTCCCACTTCTATGCTTATTACTAGTTTAGATCCAATTTTATGCTTATTAATGAATATGATAAGCATTTACATTAAAACCTGGAGTAGGACAAGATGGTTTTACCCTCAACACTTAGTGTTTCTCTGGAAGTTCTCAAGCAGAATTTCTCAACTTCAGCACTGTTGACATTTTCAACCAGATGATTCGTTGCTGAAGAGGGTTGTCCTGTGCATAGTAAGATGTTTAAGAGCATTACTGGTCTCTTCGTATTAGTACATCACCCAGCTGTGACAACCAAAAAGTGTCTCCAGACATTGCCAAATATCTTCAAAGCAAAATCACCCTGCTTAAGAACCATTACTCCAGACAATGCAAAATAAAAAACTATGGGAAAGTGGATATATCTGTTTGAAAATGAATGACTTATTTAAAGTGATAACTGTAACTAGAACTGAGAAACTATTATAACTATTATAACTTACAAGAAAGTTTAATAACATTGCTAGATACAGGATAAATACCCACAAACTAACCTTTCCTAGATAGCATCAATAAACAGAGAAAACATACTTCAAAAAAGATAGCTTGTTCATAGTATTCATAAATATATAAAGTACCTGGGAATACTCTTAACAAAACTAGTTTAAAACCTATATAAACAACATTAAAATGTTTCTTAAAAGATATAAAAACTTCAAATAATGGAAAGAGGAGGGAAAAACTAAATATCATAAGTATTGTGATACCTCTCAAATCAATGAATAGAACTAAATCTATTCTGGTCATAATCCCAACAGGATTTTGAGGGATTAGACACTTTAGTCCAAAGAATCAGACTTCAGTCCCATGGAAAACCATGGTCATACACAGTAAACTTGCACAACATCATTAGTCATTGGGAAATGCAAAACAAAACCACAATGAGATATCACTGCACACTCACCACAATAGCTAAAATTAAAACGAATGATTTAGTCCAAAGAATCAGACTTCAGTCCCATGGAAAACCATGGTCATACACAGTAAACTTGCACAACATCATTAGTCATTGGGAAATGCCAAACAAAACCACAATGAGATATCACTGCACACTCACCACAATAGCTAAAATTAAAACGAATGACAATGCCATTTGCTGGGAAGGTGGTGAAGCAACTGAAGCTTTCACACATTGTTGGTCAGACTGTAAAATGGTACAACCACTTTGGAAAAAGGTATAGCATTTTCTTGTAAAAATAAGCATATACTTCAATAATCAGGAGTCCTCTCCTATACATCATATAAGAAAAATGGAAGCATACACTCAAAATAATTTGTACAAGAATGTTCATAGCAGCTTTATAGTTACTAAAAAATGGAAACATCCCAGGTGTCTGTCAATAGAAGAATGGCTAAACAAATTGTGGTATATTTGTATTATGGAATACTATGCAAAAATAAAAAGGAGCAAACTACAGATACATGGAAGAATATCAAAATCAATTTGCTGAGTGAAAGAATCTTTACCTTCAAGAATGCATATTCCATGGTTCCATTTACATGAAATTCTAGAACACACAAAATTATTCTATGGAGGAAAAGATCAGAACAGTGGTTATCTTGGGGAGGCAAGCCTTGACTGAGAAAGGATGTGAGTGAACTTCCTGGAGTGAT
>NW_007733680.1:29949-30703 GCF_000696425.1 Galeopterus variegatus | reverse complement strand
GTACACTCACATCAAAAGAAAACCTGCATACAATATTAAACTGAAGTATTTAGGGTAAAGCATATTAATGTCTACAATTTACTTTGAAATACATAAAAAATTTGATGGATTAATGGATGATTAATGGCTAGATAGATTATGATAATGCAAATACAGTAAAATATTAATGATAAAAATCTGTTGGCAGTATAAAGGTGTTTGTTGTATATTTCAACTTTGTTTTACATGTTAATATTGTCATAATAAAATTATGGCAAAAATTTACACTTTGTTCCTTATATTTCCTTCAATTATTTATATTTTAATATAGTTTATAGGGTTTTGACCTAAAGAAATTTCAATTTTTATGTTTCAACTTAATCTTTTTCCTTGTGGTTTTTTTATATTGTAGAAAAACAGTCTTGTTCAGTGATCAGCTATTTACCTACATTTTCCCTATTTTTATGATTTTATGTTTGTACATTTTTTCTTTAATCCCTTTGGAATTTATTTTGGAAACAACCATAATAAACTGATCAAAATGGTTTTTCTTCTCTTTAATAATTGACCAATTTTCCTAGTACCATTTCTTATGCCATCTTTCCAGGATTTATTGGGGTAGACAGGTTGCAATAATAAGGACACCTCAAAATGCATAATGGCTTGAATATATTAAAAGTTTATTTTTAAAAGCAATATGATGCATTGAACAACTTTCTAGGCCTCCTCCACAGAGCCTTCCAGGGATTCAGGCCAACAAAGCCTATGCCTTCTT
>NW_007733680.1:28901-29733 GCF_000696425.1 Galeopterus variegatus | reverse complement strand
ATATTCCATTGTATGAAAGCATCACATTAGATTTACTCATTTTACTTTTGGCAGACATTTGGGTTATTTCCAGTTTTGAACTGTTACAAATAAAGCTTCTATGAACATTCTTATACATTTTTTTGGTAGACATATGTCCTCATTTCCATTGGCTATAGTCCCAGGACGGAAATTTCTGGGACATTATGGTATAGGTATGTTTAGCTTAAGTACTATAAAACACTTTTCCAAAATTGTTGTATCAATTTATATTCCCACCAGCAATTTGAGAGATTTTCAGTTCCTGGCTAACACTTGGTAGTTTCAGTCACTTTTTGATAAGTTTTAATTTGACTATAATTTTAAACATATAGAAAAGTTGCAAGGTTTACCCAAGACTACCAGAAACTGGTCTGCACGTAGCACTAGAACTATGTAGTTAGGAGCTGGCCTGCTGGTCATAGGCCATTTTATTCACCTATTAGAGAGAACGCCAACATCAGACAAGGTCGCTCTGAGACCATAATAAAGTGAGAAAAACCAAGACCACTTCATAATTCTGTTTAAGCACAGACCAAAAAGAGGTCACTGTGCAATCCACAAAATACCAAACACCCCTTATCCTGGGCTAATATGAGTGCTGTTTCTCTTTTGCCAATTACAAGTTTATCCTCACTCTGGTCTGCTCTCTGTATGGATATGATTTAAGATACCTGATTACAGAATGCCCCTACTTCCTGACAACATCCAATCTAGAGCAAAGTTCCACTTCCTTAAGTCATCCCCAAATTCATCCAAAGACCAAATACTTTAACAAGCCTTTTCTAATATCCTCTCACTGAGATGCCCCACA
>NW_007733680.1:18594-28619 GCF_000696425.1 Galeopterus variegatus | reverse complement strand
ATCCAAAGACCAAATACTTTAACAAGCCTTTTCTAATATCCTCTCACTGAGATGCCCCACAATTCCCCATGGTGAGCATTCTTCCTTGCTGCAGCTAATAGTAGACACAACTTGTTCAATTATAGGTGTGTTTCATCCAAAGACCAAATACTTTAACAAGCCTTTTCTAATATCCTCTCACTGAGATGCCCCACAGTTCCCCATGGTGAGCATTCTTCCTTGCTGCAGCTAATAGTAGACACAACTTGTTCAATTATAGGTGTGTTTCTAATGGTCTCTGGCTGGAGGATATTGACAATAGATATTGACATAAAATTAAAAAAAGAAAAAGAAAATGTCTACAAAGCTTAAAACTGGTTCTTAAAAAAAGATGAATTGAATAAACAAATCTTTATACTGACCGTAAAAAAGACAAAGTGATGTCAGACATTAACAATATTAGAAACAAAAAAAGGAACATAACTACAGATGCAGCAAATAATTTTTTTATATCTAAAGATGGAATCATAAGCAGTTTTAATGCCATGAAAATGTTAGTTAAAACTGGTTCTTAAAAAAAGATGAATTGAATAAACAAATCTTTATACTGACCGTAAAAACGACAAAGTGATGTCAGACATTAACAATATTAGAAACAAAAAAAGGAACATAACTACAGATGCAGCAAATAATTTTTTAAATCTAAAGATGGAATCATAAGCAGTTTTAATGCCATGAAAATGTTAGAACTTGAGTGAAATAAACAACTTACATAATAACAATAGCAATAAACAATATACCAAAATTAATTCAAGGAAAGATAGAAAACTGATAAACATTACAAAGGGTGAACTGCTAATTAAAAAATCTTTTCCATTCTGTACAATCCTTCAAGAAGAAAAAAAAAAGGAAAGAAAGAAATAAAGAAAGGTATTAGGCAGTTTTACAGAACAGTTTTATGAAATTTTCATGTAACAGATAACCCCTATCTTATACAGTACATATTACCTTGAAGACTGGAAAACAATAAGAAAAGCCATCTATCATATTTATAAAGTTATTATGTGACTGAAAGAAAAACCCAAAAAGGACGAAAGTAAAAATATTATAGACCAATATCACAGTACAAAAATCAAATTAAATACAAAAACAAATGTAGCAGTGCATAAAAATCAATCCATCATACTAAGTAAAATATATCTCGAATGGAAGACTCAGTAAATGCGTTAATACATAAAATTGTGAGATTATTGGAGAGAAGGCTTATATGTAGTCATCTGATAATCATTGCTCATTTGTGATTTTAAAAGTTCTTAGCAAGCTAAAAATATATGGGAACTCAAATCTAATAAAGAATATTTATCAAGAACCCACACCACATGTGGTGAAACTTTAGCAGTATTCTAATTAAAGTCTGGAACTAGGCAACAGTTCCTGCTATCCCTACTTTGTTCTATTTTATCTTGGAAGTCCTGCCAATGCAGTAAAATTAAAACTAAAGCTTCTGGTAGGTTCGTGTCAGCTGCTCAATACTGAATATTCCTACTTCTCCTCCCCAAATTTATTCAAATCCAAAGAAACAACAATGGAGACAAACACCCACGAAAGCATATCTTCCATGAAATTAAGAGACAGAAAGAAAAAAAACCCTGCAAACTCACATTACAGGTGCATCAAAAGCAACTGCTATCAGCAAAACTGGAAAAGGAAGCCACAAGAGTGGGATGGGTGTGGTGAAGAACAGGGCGCTCATCTGTTCTAGAAGTGGCAGATGTGCACACATCCACTGTCCAGTACAGACACCCATAACTTGTATGTTTTCATTGTGAATTTATTGTAGCCTTTCCAAGCTTAATGTGAACAGTTCTTTGTCTTGTATAGTGCTTTTTTGGGTATGAAAATCCTAATTTGTCACAACTTCTGTCTAATTTTCATTTATGTTTTTACCCTTTTAATAATAATGTTTTACTTTTGATGCAATCTATAATTTTGTAAATGGTAAATGAAACACATTTATACTTACCAGTATGACAGATGTGCAAGCATGTTTTGTTATATTTTCTACATTATTTTCATTGTTTGCACAGTATAAATTTTAAGAGTACAGAGTACACAGGTAAACACTAACAATAAGGTATGAGTCTTCTGAGACTGCCATAGTAAGATACCACAGACTGGGTGACTTGAACAACAGAAATTTATTTGCTCACAGTTTTGGAGGCTAGAAGTACAAAATCAAGCTGTCAGCACGTTTCTCCTGAGGCCTCTCTCCTGTCTTGCACATGGCCACCTTCTCACTGTGTCCTCACATGGCCTTTACTCTGACTGCATGCATCCCCTAAGTCTCTCCTTGTGTCCAAATATCCTCTTCTTATACAGACTCCAGTCAGATTGGATTAGGGCCCACCCTAAAGAGCTCACTTTAACTTAATCACCCCTTTAAAAACCCTATCTCCAAATACTGTTATATCCTGAGGTACTAGAAAGTGTCCCATATAGTCAACATATGAATTTTGAAGGGACACAATGCAGTCTATAACAGATCATAATATTGTTGACTAAAATTGGGTACAGCAAGCTAGGGAGAAGGGAAAGGGGAGAGAAGTTACAAGCTAATTCACTTGATGCTCATAGTAGGAATCAATAGATACTGTCTGAAGAAAGGGATTAAATTCTAATTTTAAAGGCAGTCACTAAAATAAAAATATTATAAGAACTACAATTTTTAAAAGACTCCATCATGAAATTTTATATAAACACAATGTTCATATTTACATTTTATTTTCTAACCTTTATGCTAGCCCTATTTTAGTCCTAGTCCTGCTGTTAAATATATTCAATGTTCAGCCCAGTCTTTTCACTGACATTTCCCCAATCGTCTTTTGGTTGTATTAATCTTATTCTCTGGAAGATGCTTCAGTAAGGCCTAATGTGAACGATATCCCTGAGTCTTTAAATTTGCAGAAATGCTTGCCTGTAGTTTTGACACTTGAAGGATACCTTGAATAGATTTAAAATCTGTGGCTCAAACTTCCCTTAAGTGTTAGATAGGTGTTGTTCCATTTCCATTAGCATTGACTGTAGCTGTGCCAACTTGGTTTTCTTTACCTTTGAAAATGACACAATGATTTTTGCCCAGATATCCAAAGTTTGTTACCAGTGTAACAATGTAGGATATGTCTAGTGTTTGTAGGATATGTACCAGTAGGATATATCTTGATATTGATCACTCTCGGACAGTTTTCCCAGATCTTGGATGAACCTTTTAATATACAGACACATTCAAGTCTTACTTCAAGAACACTTTCCAATCTTTGCTCTATTTTATTCTTTCTGTTCTCCTCTGATTGGAGGAACTCCAATTAGTCATATTTTGGATAATTTTGCCCATCTTTGATAATTGTCACGTTCTCTCTCTTTTAAAAATATTTTTGCTTGTTTCTCTTTCACTTCTTTCACTTTTCCCATGTGCATACTCTCTGTGTCCTGCTGTGCTTTCTGTGGTGCCTATTTTCTCTTACACTGCTTATAATCTAGTCTTTACTTATGAAATGATTCTGTTTCTCCTATTTCTTTCCTGAATTTTACTCGTTACCTTTCACATCCTTATATTGACTGGCCATCACCTTCCTTTTTGTATCCATGTCTTCTCTGAGGTCTTGTATTTATGTTTTTACTGTTTTCCTTCCCACCCACAATTACATCATCAGTTTATTTTCTCCTTTATTCATGTTGGAATATTGTGTTGCAATTTTCCTCTGCTTTGGAGCAATATTTTTCTAGTTAGTGTTCTTAGTCAGCAGGAAAATTTTGTGTCTGTTTGTAGTTCTTTTTTTTTTTTTTTTCTTTTTGTCTTTTTTACTGACCGGTAACAGGATCGCAACCCTCGGTGTTGCGCCCGCACCATGCTCAGCCAGTGAGCGGGAACCGGTCTCCACATGGGATCCGAACCCTCGGCGGGAGCGCCGCCGCACTCCCAAGCGGCGCACTCTCCAGTGCGCCACCGGGCCGGCCCTGTAGTTCTCTTTTTGCCCCTTTCTTTTCGTAGAGTATCTTTCTTTGGATGCTGCAGTAACACAATTACTTTGTTAATCATACTGGAGTGAGTTGGAATTTTCTTAATTAGATGGAGGATGTTTTGAAGTGAGAAAAGGGGTAGCTTTACCAGCTTCTCAGCTCAAGATTTCCCTCCTCTCTTGTTTCAATGTATTTCACTTCTGGCACCAGGCCTGGCGCCCGTACCGGGGACCGGCAACGGGATCGCAACCCTCGGTGTTGCGCCCGCACCATGCTCAGCCAGTGAGCGGGAACCGGTCTCCACATGGGATCCGAACCCTCGGCGGGAGCGCCGCCGCACTCCCAAGCGGCGCACTCTCCAGTGCGCCACCGGGCCGGCCCTGTAGTTCTCTTTTTGCCCCTTTCTTTTCGTAGAGTATCTTTCTTTGGATGCTGCAGTAACACAATTACTTTGTTAATCATACTGGAGTGAGTTGGAATTTTCTTAATTAGATGGAGGATGTTTTGAAGTGAGAAAAGGGGTAGCTTTACCAGCTTCTCAGCTCAAGATTTCCCTCCTCTCTTGTTTCAATGTATTTCACTTCTGGCACCAGGCCTGGCCTGTCTCAGATCTTAACTTGCTCACACAAGCTCCTACCATCCCTTCTACAATTCTATAGTTCCTTCACCACCTCTGGTGAAGAGGCCACCTTCACCAAGAGATCCTGCTTCTTACTTCCACATCCTAACTTCCCTCACTTTCAAAAGTGCTATTTTCTTAAACCTCTGGGTGCCTCCTCACCCAAACTTTCTAAGCCTTCTCTCTCTGACTCTCCTTTGCACCTGCCCTCTTCAATTACAGCAGTTCTCACTGAGTATGGGGAAACATCCTTTTGGAAGTAAATATTTACTGTTGATTTCTGCCATCTGCCACTTCTAAAAACCTTCTGTCCATCTTGTTTTTAAACACACTCATAGCACTGTTGCCACTTCCTTCCCCCAAACCATTGCATGGTAAAAACAGTTATCACCGAGGGTACATAAAGGAAGGGAAGTGCAGGAGAGAACCAGTAATAATAGATATCATAAAGCACACACACTAGATCATATACTTCCTAAATATGAGCAATCCCTCTTGAGGGCAAAAAACCATATCCTTTGTCTGCTAAAGAGGGTCCAGGAATAGGGCTAGGGATGAGAAGGTCCTCCTAGAACCAGATAGGTACATAAATGCAAAGAGGCAAGGCTTTATAAAGAATCATGAAGACAAACAAGACTGAAGGAAGACAGTTAATTCTGTGACTTCAGAAAAAAAAAAAAATACTGAATCAGAAAAATTAAAATCTCTTAGCGTCTTGGCCCCTATAGGAAATTCTTGCAAATAGCTAATCCAGAAACCCTAACTCGAACAACAATGATACAAATAAAAGAAGGAGATAAGGAAGATGAAGAGGAGAGGAACAACAACAATTGGCATGGCATCCGCATAGATGCTATCAAAGAAAAAGGAGGAAAAATTAAACATAATTTTCTAACATATGAGGAATACTTTGCCATGGAACAAATGAAAGCTGTAAACAAATATTTTAATTTTGCCTATTTTGGGGGTGTATAATCCATTGTAGTTTTAATTTGCATTTCCCTATGACTATGCAAAGGAAACATTTAAAACAGTTAGAAAATCATATAGGTAAAAATGCTGTGGTCCTCTATGGTGACACAATCGAGCCTGATTAAGAGGAAAATCACCACACTGTGATCTGTTAGAAGGGCAACATAAGACACTGAAGACCCTCCAGGATCCTGCCTATTATCAAAAGACTACTGCATCATAGCGTGGAGGTTTGCTGGTGCTCACAGATATTATTATTACCATTATCATTGTGTTTATTTTCATCTTAAAAGATGCAACAGCAATTATGCCTTTGCAAATAATTTCTCTGTGCCTCTGATTAATTCCCAGCAATTTGATGTTCCCACTAGAAAATAAATTTCTTAAAAACAGTACATAGAGGTGGCTCTTAAACATCAGAAAACAAAATTGTGGGCCGAGCCCATGGCGCACTCGGGAGAGTGCGGCGCTGGGAGCACAGCAGCACTCCCGCTGTGAGTTCGGATCCTATATAGGGATGGCTGGTGTGATGTGCTCACTGGCTGAGCACGGTGCAGCTGGTCACAAAAAGGACAAAAAAAAAAAATAAAGAAAACAAAATTGTTAGATTTTGTACCCCTTCAGTCATACTAAATTAACTGATTAAACAAGTATTGATTGAGCACCTTCTATTTATCATGGACTAAACCTAGATAATAAGAATGCACAGTTGAATAGGCCTTGCCATCAAGACAGACACAATCTAGTACAGAACACACATACATGCAAAGAAGGAGAATTCAGTTTGGTAAATGCAACAACAAAAGCCCATATGAGGCAGAGAGGAACATGGAACAGAGTGACCAATTGTGAATTGTGCCAGAGTAGTGAGGGGTGCACAGAATAAAAAAGCTTCTGAACTGGACTTCAATGGATGACTCAGAGGTCAACAGGAAGGGAAGGAGGGATCAAGCATTTCAGGATTATTCCATGGTGCAGGGTCAGATCATGAAGTGCCTTTTATGGTATGTTAACATGTTTGAGTTTTCTTTTTCAAGAGATAGGAGAGCAATGCAACAGATGTTTAAACATAGATATGATCTGATCAGATTTGCAAGGATTTAAAAGGATGACACTATGTGTGGTAGCACAGTGGCTGATACACTGGCATTGGAAGTCAAGAATAGAGCCTAGGGTTCAACCGCAATGATTCAGTGGAGAAATAATGAAGACCTGCAATTAGTACTGGCAGTGGAGTGGACAGGAAAAAACAGATTCAAAAGATGTTATAGATCTGGTCAATAAGGTCTCATGATTTATTAGAGGGTTATTTTTCTTTTCTTTTTCAGCCCTGTGGTTTTTTGTGTTCAAAATTTTTTTTAATAGTTTGTCTTCCTTTGGAAGAAAATCAAGATGACATGTTCAAATGTCAAGGAAATGAATTGGCTATGTCAGGCAGTACCTTATAGGAGGCACAGCTTCCACACTTTCATATGCTGCATGACACGAGGCCACTTAGTTTTATCAGTTCACAGAGAAGTGACCAGAATCTAGTAGACTGACTTGTCAAGCTGGTCAAACTCTTCAGTGATTTATAAACTCAAATTCCGCTTCATTCATTTACAGTAAATATTGGACCCAATTATAGAATTCAGCCATATCTTCCCATGGTTCTCCTTTCTTTCTGTCAAAAAAAGCAAATTAACATTCAGAAGATTGCTTGGTTAGAAAACACTGAGAATAATATTTTCAAGTTTCCAAAAGATGTTAATCTTCTGAATGCAGGAACAAGATATTGGAATTCAAGAATTCTTGGGACTTCTCAAAACCATAAGTTATTTGTAAAATGCCTCCAACATTTTTTGTGCTCTTTGCTTACTATTACGGGTAGCTAAAAAAAAATTTTAATAAACAAGAAATATTAAATTTAAAAGTATTTACAAAAAACTGAAATCTATAGCAAATATTCAAACTCTGATAAATACCAGTGAACATTAATAGTTTATATTTAAACAACATAACATTCAAATCTCCTAGCAGAATTAGTAGCACCACACACAATCATGCATGGAAATTGCCAATTTAAGGACTTATTTTGTTTGCTAAACTTGTTACTTCTTGGAACACCAGTGGTAGGATTTCTATAAAGTATACTATGCACTTGAAGTTATTAATTTTTTTTTATTTGTCAGCATGACTCACAGTTAGTAGGAGACAGGGCCACAAATACACACTTATACCATGGCATCAGCTACAAATACAACAGCCTGATTAGCTGCACCCTGCCCTTGTCCCATTTCTGGATTCAGTCAATCTTAACTTCCGACTCTGTGAGTTAATGTTTCTTGCTCCTGCTCTTAAGTGACCATGATGGATTCCTTCAAGCAAGTGATGTCTCTGTGTTGACTGTTAAACTTTAATTATAATGTTTTATAAATAAAAATATTTACCAAAGGAAAAAAAAAAGCATCTCTTAGGGCCCACTACTCTGTCTGGAAATTATAATACAATTGCTTAATATTGTGAGTTAGACTCAGGTACTGCTGATTCATCAACTTCTGTGCAGTGGACGTAATGACCAATGTCAAGGATTCAGTGGTCACTTCCTGAATGGGAGAAAATGGAATCAAAATCCACCCTCTTTTCATTCCTATAAATGTACTTAAAATTTAAAAATGATTTTATACCGCATGTACTCACTTATAAGTGGGAGAGAAAGAAGGAAAGAAAGACCACGGTGGTGTATTGGACTTGCAGAGGGAGAGAACATACCTTGGGATACAAAGTGGAGTGAGGGGGAAGGGGGAAGGGGAGGGTGGATGGGGATAATTGGGTGGAGGACATGGAGTACCAATGCAATGTGTGGTAATGGGTATGCTGCCAGTATGACTCTGGCCTTCACATCTTGGGCACAAGGGGTGACAATCAGCTCTGTATTTCATGAATATTCATAACCAATAAAATTAAAAATAAAAATAATTTTAGAAATTCGAATTTCCTTTGTCATGTTTGCCTAATTCTTCCACATTATTTGAATAATTTTCAGTCAGTACTGAAATACTGTTCTCTTAATTCTCTCTCACATTCTGTCCCATCACTTTCTCCCATTCCCTTTATCTTGAATTTTGGTAATTAAAACCTCGTTATATGTAATGTAAGATAATGGTATTCAAACATTTTGCTCACAAGTTCACTAAAACTATTTTGTAAAAACATCTGCCTTCATCCCACATTTCAAAGTCAATGTCTAAATTTTTCATCATTAATTTTATAGTTGCTGAAGACATAATTTTTAATGAATTGTGAAAATTGACATTTTAAAACAAAACTGTCAAATCATTCTTTCAGATATATCTAATGAAATTTAAATGCATATGATTTGATGGCAATTTTTATTAATATAAAAATACATGAACTAATCTTCCATATTGCCCAGAACAGAATACGTATAAAGTGATAATAATATCTTTTGTTTTTTTCATGATTTGTAGGAAAACTTTATAAAGCCCAGAGTACTTGATATCGCTTCCATATTGCCCAGAACAGAATACGTATAAAGTGATAATAATATCTTTTGTTTTTTTCATAATTTGTAGGAAAACTTTATAAAGCCCAGAGTACTTGATATCCTACAGATAAAAGTGGATTTGTCCCTATTTCTTCTTGCAGGAATTCATCTGGCTACAGATGAAACAGTGTCTACATCTACAAAAAGAGTAGAGAGGTGGTATATATGTCATAAAGCTGAAGGGCTCTGGTAGGATCTGGAAAAGATTGGCTGTCAGCTTGAGCCATGGTTGCCAGTGAAAACCCTGCTAATGACTATATCATATTCTCCAAAAAATGCAGGCCAAACTTGCTACTGTAACTTGAGCAAAATTTAATGCTGGGCATGTTCCCTCCTGGAACCATCACCAGCTAGATCAAAGGAAATTTTTCAGGTGGAGTGTTTGGTAGTGGATACTGATTTCAAGTTGACCTGCAGCCTGTCACAGAGACAACCTGTGTTAAGCTGCTCACCACTGCTCTGAGTTAATAGGACTCCTCTCTAACAACATGGCCATCCTAAACAACAGGATGGTTCACTCAGTGGATCTGCTGTAGATTATCACCACTGTAACTGTTAAGGGTATTATGGTAATTGAAAGGTGGGGCCTTGAAGAGGTGATTAGATTGTAGGACCGTGCCATAGTGAATGGAGTAATCATGGTGGTCAGGGACTTGGTTCTGAGGGCTTTAAAAGGAAGGCACTTGAGGAGCTATCTCTCTCTGCTCTGCCATTTTTGCAATACCTGCATCACTGAAATCACCATCAAGGAAGAACCTTAGCAGATGTGTTCCCTCGACTTTGGATTTCCCAGCCTCTGAAACAGTACAAGAAATTCTATTTTCTTATAAGTTACCCAGTCCCAGGTATTTTGTTATAAGCAACAGAAATGGACTAATAAAGAATCAGATG
>NW_007733680.1:17128-18063 GCF_000696425.1 Galeopterus variegatus | reverse complement strand
GTTACCCAGTCCCAGGTATTTTGTTATAAGCAACAGAAATGGACTAATAAAGAATCAGATGTGGTGGAAGCTGGCCCAGGATACTGTGTATGTATGGCACCACTTTCTGTGAGTACTCTTAGAAGGACATACCCCAGCTCTACTTCCTCAGATATCCAGAAAAGACAGACAAGGAAGGACAGGCTACTGCTGAAAAAATGATGACTAAGGAGGAATTAGAGGCTGGAGGGACTTCCCTGACTCCTGAACCTAAGGTCCCAGGTTGGTCTATGCAGTTTTAATCTGGGCCATGCAACAACTCCCTCCTAAAGGCTGAGCTGCTGCTCTAGACTGCTGAATGGGCAGAAACAACCATCAAATAGTCTTAAAAAGGCATTTGAAGAGAATTTGGAAATAAGGTTGACAGAAAATAAATACCAATTTTATACAAAAATAAAATACATGAACAAACTTATTTTCAAGAGTTGGAATTTTTATTTGAGATTGAACTATAATTTCAATTTTAATAGTAGACTAAAATAACAAAAACATTTAAACTTTTAGGTATAATGATTAAATATGAAAAGTAACATTTACTGGAAATGAATTTCTTAATGACACGGATGGGACCAAGTTTTCAAACTTATCTATAGGAGAGTATTACTTACTGCTTAAATGAAATGGTTCATCAGTAATTCTTCTAAGCTAAATAGATGGGAATGAAATAAATTTTATTATGGCAATGTTACTAAATTCTTCGGGCACTTTCTGAATTATGTGCTAACCATCACATAGTGCTCTATCATCAAAAATTACTTTTAAAGATCTTTGACTAGCAACTGAATTAGGTCTCCTTTAATCCTGTGGAAAGAAATAAAACTAGCAACCATCTAACTTGCAAAAGGATTTGTTATCCAGTCATTAGAATCACTTCTTGTCTCATCACTGACACCAGT
>NW_007733680.1:15013-15916 GCF_000696425.1 Galeopterus variegatus | reverse complement strand
TAAATCCTTGAGCAATGTACTACAGTAAGATTCTGGAAGAATGAGAGGTAAGAGAATAAGATGTACATTAAAAGAAGGTCTTTTAATGAAAGGAGCAGTTAGAAAGAGGAATCTGCATATTTATGCTGATATTTTCTTTGGCAGATTGATTTTAAGATAAGTTGCATAAGGAAATAGGGGATTTAGAAGCTGTTTCTGAATGCCACTTGGAAAGTTTTGGGTCCCCTAGTGTGATATATAGCTCAATTTAAAAACTGCTTATCTAGATGATAATCTTGCAATATCAGGCCTAG
Organism: Galeopterus variegatus; assembly: GCF_000696425.1. NCBI lineage: Eukaryota > Metazoa > Chordata > Mammalia > Dermoptera > Cynocephalidae > Galeopterus > Galeopterus variegatus. The sequence goes on along the minus strand of NW_007733680.1, from coordinate 15,623 downwards.
CAATTTACAAGGGAAAGTAGAGTGTAGAGAATAATAACTAAATCTAGGAGATCCGGGTTTCCAGGCCAGCTCATTAGTGAGTTAATCAGGTAGAACGACACATTTGACTCCTTTATAAGTCAAGCTATACCAGCAGGAAACAGATAATACTCTGTTAGCTTAAAGTGCTAATTAAAAAGATTTGAATAAGAGGATAGAGATGTGGGCAGAGTTAAGAGAACCAACAAGGAATGATGAAGAGCCCAGGGTTTTATCACAATAAATATGGAAGTCTTATCATCCCTAGGCCTAAAAGGGCAATGGGAGGGAGCTGGTATCAAAACCTGGTAACCTTAGGAAAGAGGCTGCCTAACAAGAGCCTTAGGAAGAGGAAACACAGCCCAGCAGGGACGGAGCTGAGGAATAAGCACCTCACCTCGGCATATCTCTCTTTCCACATCCTAATCTCATCCAGGTGCCACTCAGTAGTTACCACAACCAGAAGCTATAGAGCAAGGGAGGCTGGACGATGCGCCCTTTAGAAGGAAGTCACCCTGGGGAAGAGTAAAGAAGTGCCGGGGTCTGGATGAGGTGAGACACCTGCCTCAGGCACAAAATTTAAGGGGTACCC
>NW_007733680.1:11708-13771 GCF_000696425.1 Galeopterus variegatus | reverse complement strand
TCCAACCCTATATTTGCACAACTCAGCTTTGCTTGCCTCACTCCAGTCTAGGCTGAGAAAATAAAGAATATCCAGAATAGCTTTTATATCTAAAACAGGTTTTCCAACGTTCATAAATATGAAGCTGGGTGAATAAACCATGCTACAACCACATAACAAAGTCTTCTGAAGCTATAAAAAGATGTGAAACGTCTTCATATACCACTATCGAGTGATCACCAGGATATACAGGCAAGTGAAAAAAGCAAGATGAAGAAAAGTGTGCATGATAAAAGAAAACATAGTGGAAGGATGAGCCATAACCATTTAAATGGTTATCAAAGAAAAATTTAGAAGAAGCTAGACACTTCTCAATATTTATTATTTTGAAATTTGACTTTGCAGCCATATATTCTATAAAATTATAAAATAATTTTTGTAAATGCCTAAAAATCAAAACTGAAATGAAACAGTAAATCTTAAGTAAGTAATCTTAAGCAAATCTTATTAAGTTAGTGGAATAATCACACAGATAGAAACTACTCCACATGACTTTCAAACACATCAACTTAACTGTACATTCCTACTGAGATACACCCTAAGGATAAAAAGAGATACAAAAATATTTTAAATTGATTTCACTAATTACATTGTTAGTGATAGTGTTGTTCTTATTTTGAGACTGCTGCCTGTCGCATCATGTGATGAAGCAAATAAGCTCTTTTATTTATGTTTTTAAGAACTCGGATTTCCTGTGTGGGAGAAAGGAGATACAGATGTAGGATCAATGAGGTTAAGAAAAATCCTGTAGATGTGAATTGTCAATATCAGAATGAGCTTATGACGTATCTTTTAAAAATGTTCTACCTGTCCTCTGAAAAGACCTGGGAAAAAGTAGCAATGAGCAGTTCTATACCCTCATTTTGGTCTCTAAACACCATTTTCCACTTAAAGGCACAAGGACTTCTCTGAGAAATGGCTGCTTGAAGTTATAGGTCAGGAAATACATCAGACGATCGTAAAACGTGTTCTCACACTGCAAAGCAAGAAGACTATCAAAAAAAGACTCAGAATCAACTTAAAGAGGCATCCTTTGGGCAAGGATGCACCACCTTAATGAGAAAGATAACTTCAATGAATTGAAATATATCAAATATGCTTAAATTCATATGATAATGATGTTACAAAAAAAACCAAAACTTAGGTGGCACTTTGGAGGATGCTAAAGAGCTAACTCATTATTCTGAAACAATTAAATAAAGGGAGAAAAAAGTCAAGCATTTAACCTGCCTTTCTTATATAAACTATCTTACAATAACAAAATTTTTTTTTCCTTTTTGTCTTTTTTTTGCTGACCGGTAACGGGATCGCAACCCTCGGTGTTGCGCCTGTACCGGGGACCGGCAACGGGATCGCAACCCTTGGTGTTGCACCAGCACAGCGCTCAGCCAGTGAGCGGGAACCGGTCTCCACATGGGATCCGAACCCTCGGCGGGAGCACCACCGCACTCCCAAGCGGCGCACTCTCCAGTGCGCCACCAGGCCGGCCCCAATAACAAAATTTTTAATGAGCGAAGTTTCACTTTCTAGAAATATTCCAGATAATCAATAATGAAGAAATAATACAATGTGCAAATTCTTAAAAAATAGTCTAGGCAATGATTATCAACAGCTGCTATGAACCCAAAAAGAAAACCGTCAGGCATTTTATGCCTCTTGATGAAAATACACAGCACACTTATGAAGTATTTTTGGGGAATAAAAGTTGAAACTACATCAGATCAAGCCTCTAGATTGAACTGCCATTTAAAATGCATATAGGAGAGAAGAACCTATTCAACAACACAACACAAATACAATCAACAAAATCCAGTGTGGAAAACTTTACAGAACAAAGGGCCCAAGTGTTTCAACAAATAAACTGGGTGGAAAAAACAAAAGGAGAGGGAGAGGATGGCTTTTGATTTGATAGTGATTAAAACACACGGACTAGGGCCGGCCCGGTGGCGCACTGCTACAGTGTGCCGCTTGGGAAGCGTGGCGACGCTCCCGCCGAGGGTTCGGATCCCACATACAGACCGGCC
>NW_007733680.1:10025-11021 GCF_000696425.1 Galeopterus variegatus | reverse complement strand
AAAAGGAAAAAAAAAAAAAAAAAAAACACACGGACTAAAATAATAATTTTTTAAAATGAGACAATCAGGAAAATTTGAACACTGACAAAATATTTGGTGATATTAAAAAATTACGATTAATTATTTCTAGGTGTGATAATTATATCATGGTTACATATAAAATAAGAGTATTTACCCTTTAGAGATACAGACTAAAATATTTATGAAGTGATAAAAATTAAAAAGGGGGAAGTGGATGAAAAACAGTAAAGATGAAATAAGATTGGTCATTGTTGAAACTGGTGATGAGTCTTTGGGGGTTTATTACACTCTTCTATATACTGTTCAATAATGTTTTTTAAATAATTGCTTTTAAAGGGCAATCTTATTTCCCTAACATCTGGTTCAGGGCAGGGGAGGCCAGTCAGCCCGCAGACACTGATACTGGCACACTGCCTTGTTTGCCCGTGTCTTCATGCCTCCTTCATAGAGCTCTGTGTCATAGTCATCACAGTAATGTTCACTCCATCGTTCCTACAGAGATGTCACAGTTTAGGGAAATACTCATTAGGCATCTCCGAGATACTACAGTTATCAATGGGCCCAAGGATGTCTAGTTTCTTGTTCCCTTTAAGTAAAGCAGAGTACGATTGCCACCAGTAAATGGGCTACTGGACTATTTAAAAGTGTTCTTTTCTGCCTGGTTTTTCTAAAGGATAGACAGCTTCCCAGAGAAGGCCTAAAAAACAGCCACAACACAGATGTCCCTAATGCTTCCAGTTTTTAGTATCAAATCGAAAGGCTCTCATACAACATCTGTCTCAAGTCAGCTCCCTGTAAAACCCCTGCAGCTACCATAATTATTTGGCTCCAACCAGCTCCATCTTATGGCTCGCAATGCTTAACAGATTTTACCAAAGATTTGGAAGTAATGGATGATGATTACAGCAAAGCACAAAAGAAGGCAACAATTTTAAACAGGATAATAGCTGTCTCACTGCCCCAGAGCCTCCAGCC
>NW_007733680.1:2837-9599 GCF_000696425.1 Galeopterus variegatus | reverse complement strand
CAACATCTGTCTCAAGTCAGCTCCCTGTAAAACCCCTGCAGCTACCATAATTATTTGGCTCCAACCAGCTCCATCTTATGGCTCGCAATGCTTAACAGATTTTACCAAAGATTTGGAAGTAATGGATGATGATTACAGCAAAGCACAAAAGAAGGCAACAATTTTAAACAGGATAATAGCTGTCTCACTGCCCCAGAGCCTCCAGCCATTTTGCCATCTCCAGCAGTTTCTTTTCAAGGTCTGCTGGATCCACGCCTTCTCTGTTCCAAGATTTCTCCATCTTAGTATTTGGATCTCCATCATTGACTTAGGAGGACACTAAAAAATCTTGTTTCTTTAATATACAAAGTACTTAACTCTTCTTTGCCCTGAGCCTGACCCAGAGGGCCAAAATCCATTTATGGATTTTCCTAAATGCGGTGCTCCAGTCTCCCTAACAAATTCTGCCTTACTCCTAAGCCAGCAACTCACACTGTTGCTTACCTCCCAGGTTAACAAGCTTTTAAAATAACATTTTTTTCTTCTTCATACACAATTTTTCTGTTTAAACTTGAGTAGGCACTGTGTCTTGCCTTACACATTGAAGTAATGAAACAAGACTGTGCCAACCATGCACTCAGAAAGAAAACAGCTAGGTGGGAGAAAACACATCTACAATAAATACACGAAGTAGTTCTTTACTACTTACTTTGTTTATTGACTTAAAATATGGTCAGGAAGGTAAAAAGTGACCTCCCTGTGCTGTAACTAATTTCTACTCTTTGTTGGGGGAAGCTGACTTACTGCAAAGCTGAGATTATAAACATATATGGAAAAGCACTTAAATGTGCTATTATAAGCACAAAATGATGGTAGAAACATGGCACATTTTAAAAGCCATTTCCTGGGGATGGGGTAATAACAACAACAGCCAACATTTCCCAAGGGTATGTACTTCTAAGTGCTTCACATTAATGCTCTTAATTCACCTTAACCCATCCTAAGTATTTTTGATATTTAATCCATAGAACAACTCTACAGGGAGGTACTACTATGAGTCCCAACTACAGTGATGAAACTAAGAGGTTAAGAAACTCGCCCCAAGCGGTCTGCCTCTTCACCACCACCCAGTAACTGCCTCGATGATAATGAATCCATTCTGAGGATCTTCAGTGACTTGAATTAGAAACCAAGGCAGGTAATCTCTTGGTCCTTTATTCTCTGGGGCTGTATAGTCTTTTGTCCTGACTATATCTGTATCTGCTTTTTTCATTTTCTCTTTGCAGATTTCCAACCTTGTTGGTTCACAGTCAACTGAGTCCTCTCAACTTGATATATCCTTCATTGAAGCAACCAGCAAACACTGACCACTGGTTTTGAATCCCAATTTCAAAGTATGATGAAAAGGACTTTAATTAGCCTAGGGTCCACCCCTGCAGCAAAATACTATGGCTATGAGAGGATAGCAAAATCACACACCATAAATATGGCTGCATGATTAGATGGAGGATGGTTTTCAGAGAAGTATATGGGTTGCCAGAAAACCCCAAATACATCCACAATTAAACTGTTGTGTGTGTCGAATACATTGATATCCTTTGCATATACAAGTCTATTTGAATTAAAGTTAAACAAGTATTTGTAGATAGACACTCTTTCAGCCTACCCTTCCAGAACAAAACTTGTCTGTATTCTTCTGTAGTTTGACAAATACGGAATTTGTAGAGACTTAAGATAGAAATCTATATTAGTTTCCTAGGGCTGCCACAACAAATAACCGCAAACTGTGTGGCTTAAAACAACAGAAATGTTTTCTTTCACAGTTGTGGAGGCATAAAGTCTGAAATCAAAGTGTCAAAAGGCTTGGTTCTTTCTGGAGGTTCTGAGGGAGGAACTGCTCCATGCTTCTCGCCTAGCTGCTGGTGGTTGCTGGCAATTCTTAGCATCGTTTGGCTTTTTGAAGCATCACTTGGGTCTCTGCTTCCATCTTCACGTTGCCGTCTTGTTTTTGTCCTCTTCTGTCTCTTATACGGCCACTTTCATTGAATTTAGGGCTCATCCTAATCCATTATGATTTCATCTCATCCTTTATCCTAACTACATCTGCAAAGACCCTCATTCTAAATAAGGTCACATTCTGAGGTTCTGGGTGGACATGAATTTTGGGAGGACACTATTCAATCCACTACAGTGTCCATAAAGCCTCTTTTGCAACTTTAACTCCTAAGGCCCCACTTGCCTCTTCTAAATCTATTTGTTTTTCTTTTATCGAATACCATGTGGCAGGCACTATTCTAAGCATTATACGAATAATATATTTAATAGTTGTTATGAATTAGTATTGCTTTTCTTTTGGGTCATCTCTTCCATGTGTGAAAGGCTGGCAGCCCTTCCCTCAGCAGCTGGTCCAATGTTCTGAATATGGTGACCATATAAACTCTGACCCAAGCCCCAGCTGAAGCTGCCTGACACTGACAGTCCATGTGGTCTCTCACTTGGAAGTGAAATGCCACCTCCTGGAAAGAGCTGAAGAAAGAGATTAGGAAACTGGCAGATAAGATTTAAGATTCCTAGTGCAAATATCTTCTTGGAAAATGAAAAGAAGGAGAGTGACCTAAAAAAAGAAAAAAGGGGAATAACTAGGACAGATGAATAGCTTCAGCAGGAAGCAGTAGCTGGCTGTGCCTGCCATGAGGAGTTCAGGGATGTTCCCAGGGCTTTAGTAACAGGGAGGAGAAGTCTGGACCATGTGCCCCACCAGATTTTTCTAGATTGTCACCTTTTTCTCTCTTCCACTCAGACCCAGTAAAACAACTCCTAATTGAAGTGTTCAGCCAAACTGAATATTTCTTAATGTTTATTTTTGTCTCACTTTAAAGCACCATGAGGATCTATAACTTAGTAAGCTGGGAGCCAAATAAGAATGAAGCAATTGAATTTAGTTTCTGTTCTAGCGGAGTAGCCAGTGTAGAGTTTATGCAAGATTTGGAGCTACCTATTTACTTAGAAGTGACATTTATCAACCTCCTGGGTTCGGTGCTGTTCCTTTAGTACGTTTATGTCTTCACAAAGCATAAGTGAGCTGAAGCCTCCATCCTGTAGGCACTCCGTAGAATTTTATGGGGCTTTGTGGTTTGCAGAAAGGATTAACTGCCAACAAAGGACAGTAACAGTAAAAGGATGAAAACAATATATTTGATCAAAACAAAGCACTTACAGATGGAAAGAATATTGGCCACATGGGAAGAACTGAAGGCTGGAATAAATTATGATGCCCTCTGTTCCCAAAATGGGAAAGCGTATGCCTTTCTTCCCTTACATAATATTTCATATAGATACTTCGTGTAAATCCTAGTCACATAAATCAGCATAATCCATCAATTCTAGATTGGGATAAAATTAGTCCATACCTGAATTTTTACTTGTCTTTTAGATCAGAACAACAACAACAACAAAACCATAATGGCTAAATTTTTCAGATAATAATACCAAAGCAAGGGAAATTACATTGAAATAAACACATGCATACCAGGCTGGCAGCATTTTAAGCACATTCCATCTTTTTAAAATAATTTTGTTATCACATATTTATGAAGTTTTTCCAATTATTTTTCTTGGCTTTAGAAGCTACATTTTGTTGAAATTAATCAGACATTATAAGTGGTGCGTGATTTTTGTTCTAAGGTCCTAAGATGTTGTCAATTAATTGGAAGGTAATCTATCTTATGATTTAATGTAAACAGAGCAAGTTAGTTGTGAAAACTATCAGGAGATCTAAGCCTGATATTTTTATTGTAAATGTTACTCGTGAATTTTTCAACTTCTAATTCTCTAACATTTTTAAATTTACAGAATGGCTTCAAGAAAAAAAAGCCAAATCCTAACACATCTCTATAGTACTTAATTGAATTAGAAACTCAGCAGAAATAAAGTACAAAATTTCATGATGTTATATGGCTGTGTTCTTTCAAATTAGCTCTGGAGCAAAAGGAAAGAATTTGCCTCCACTCTTTGCTGTTAGCTCTCCTGTCTGCCCACCTCTGACCCTTGCCAATGACCTGTAGTTCTGGCTGGAAAAGAGAAAAGAAGAAATAGAAATTTGCAATATAGGGCTGGTCCTTCTGAAATTTGTCTTTCTGTTCTTCTCAGCAGCAGATTTTCTTAAAAGGTGTTCATATCCTTGCTTCCTCTAAGAACTTGAACTCGTTGTTAATGATACCCTAGCTTGGGTGAGGTGAAAGACCTTATAATACAGTAGAAAAGGACCACAGGGAACAAAAGTCCTGATGAGCTCAGATCTGCCAATGACTTTTAGCAACTCCTGTTACTTTTCTAGGATCTGAGTCCTCATCTATAAAATAGGTTGGGGTTGAGATGGGGGAAGGCAGCTGGTTCATTGGTTTTAAACCCTGTATGAGTGGGAAAAACACAACATACACACAAACTGTGTGTTTTCCTCTGCTCTCTCACAGCATGATCATCAACACAGAAGACCAATTTCTGTGACCAAACACATGGAGATTTATCACCACTAGCAACTAAACAAGATTTTAGTGGACACCAGAAGGATCTACTCTAATTTAACTTAACTCTGACACTATCTACATGGAGACAGCAACAGATTGTACAGAGTGAAGTCTCAGTCCCCAAGACTGGCCCCCACCCCCCACCTTCAGATGCCAGTCGCAAGTCCAGGCCTGTGGAAATTCTAGCCAACCAGCTGTAAACAGAGTCTCTACAACCCCTTAGGGTTTGATTAGTTTGTTTGAGCAGCTCATGGAACTCAGGGAAACACATACTTATTTCTGTTGTAATCTTTGTTACTCTGTACTGACATTTGCTTTTGGTTTAGTTTGCTCTACTTTTTCTATTTTGTTAAGATAGAAGTTTATATTACTGATTTAAGATCTCTCTTATTTTTAACACAGGTGTTTACAAGTATAAATTTTCCTCTAAGCACTGCATGAGCCCTGCGTCCTATAAATTTTGATATGTTGCACTTTATTCTTTATCTCAAAGTACTCTCTTATTTTCCTGTTATTTTTCTTTTTACCCATGGTTTATTTAGGACAGTATTGTTTAATTTCCACACATTTGTGAGTTTTCTAAATTTCCTTCTGTTATTGTAGTCAGAGAACGTATTTTCTTTGAACTTAGTCTTTTTTAAAAAAAATAACAAAAATTTAAAGAAACAAACCAAAAAAAAGTTCATGGTGTTGTGAGGGGCCGTCCCACCAGAAATGCACTTACACACCACTCATGCAGAAAAGGGCAGTTTATTCACTCCAGCTGGCCAGCGTCCATCTCCCAAGGTGCAACCAAGGAAGAGTGGCATCAGGCCTTGGTCTTGTAGGGTTTTTAAAGGCAAAAACTACATCCCGTTGGCATATGGGTTTGTCCAGGTGCACAAAACAAACTAGGGAGCTAGGTCACAAAGGCCAAGAATGAGCCATTAGAGCAATTAAGCATACAAATTTTCATTGTGTATGGTTCCTGTTCCCATGTAATAATTCACTGTGTATGGCTCCTTATTCTATGCAATTGTTTTTTATTTCTATGAGAAGGTCAACGGTTTCTCATGCAGAAGGGGGTATAGTCTGTAGGTCAGACAGGTGGCAGAATGGAGTTACTTAGATTAAGCAAGCAAATTACAGAAGCAATTAGCATATGTTATGAAGGTGTAGGGAGCTCTATTTCAATGGAAAGATTTCCATTATCTTTCAATTCTATTTTTCCACAAACCTTTTGAAGCTCCCTTGTGTTTGTGTTCTGTTTTGTTGATTTTTATGCAATTTATGTTGCTGAACTTAGACAATTAATTTCTGTTCTTGATTTATTTTTATTAAGAGAACTTGTTCATTTGCTTAGAAGTTAATTTGCCTTTGAAAAGTTTATTCATCCTCCTCTGCTGAAATTAATTTGATGTTTGCATGATTTTGGAAGACTTTAGAGAGCTAGTTCAAATAATTTCAGAGATTGTAAAATGAAATATATAAATTTTAATAAGTTTTACATCTCCAGCTTTTGTGAAAATTAGAAGACCTCCTTTCTACAGAGTATTTTGTTATTCATCTGTTATTCAGTTTATGTATCTGTTATTTTAAGAAATAAATGTGCATATCCTTGTTATATTAAAAAAACTCACTCTTTTTATATAAAAAAGAAGGGATAAATATAACATGGCACATTCAAACAATGGAAAAACTCTTCAGCAACGAACATGAATGAATTTGAATGAAAAATCAGAATGAATTTCTCCAACATAACGGTAAGTAATAGAAGCCAGATACAGAATGATACAAACTATATGATTCAATATGCACTTATACTAAATCTAAAAATAAGACAAGCTAAATGGTAGCTAGAAGTCAGGAGAGCGGTTCCATTAGGAAGTGATGATTGGGAGAGGAGACAAGCAGGGGCCCCCCTGACATTCATCATTTTCTATTTCTTGATATCATGTGTTTATAAGGGTATGTTCTTTCTATGATAATTCCTTAAGCTTTATGCTTATAATATTATTTTCTGTTTGTTATATATCAATAAAGTTTATTAAAATATAACGGAGATCAAAAGAAGACAATGGTGGTTATAATAGAGGATAGAATGAGCATTTCATGAAGGCCACTTGCCTTTAAATATGTACTTATTTTCTTTTCACAGTCATTTCATGAAGAACATACTTAATATCTTTATTATCCAGATGAAAATCCAAAGCCTGAGAGAGAGTAAACAACTTGTCCAAGGTGTCAAATCTTGTTTTTTCTGTCTTCAAAGCTTTTG
>NW_007733680.1:0-1929 GCF_000696425.1 Galeopterus variegatus | reverse complement strand
TTAAATATGTACTTATTTTCTTTTCACAGTCATTTCATGAAGAACATACTTAATATCTTTATTATCCAGATGAAAATCCAAAGCCTGAGAGAGAGTAAACAACTTGTCCAAGGTGTCAAATCTTGTTTTTTCTGTCTTCAAAGCTTTTGGCTTTTGCACTGCACTTATATTGTCTCTTTGTGGTTTTCTTCTGAGTTCACAAATTGCCTTGTCAGACAATATCTCGTTTGAATAATCTAGATGGTTGAATGTAATCATGTAAGCTCCAAAGAAAGATAATCCATCTTATATAAGTCTGTCTTTGCTTTCCAGATAATCCCTTAAGAATGCAGCTTCTGAAGGTAATAGAGAAGTTAATAGAACTTCTCAATAATGAGCCTGGGAATTCTCACAAGTTGAATGCAGCTGAAGTGGGAGAGTAAACAACATGATTTAATCCATGCACTCAAAGTAAAAGAAACATAACATTATTTTATTTCTCCAAGTCAAATCAATTGGTTCTCCCCACACACACTCATCAAAGTTGAGGGAAAAAATTTAATTTTTATCTGACATAAAATCTAATTTTATCTCAGGATGCTATAGGGATCCTGGAGCTTATTGGTAATTTGAGGATGAACCTCTGATCTTGAGTCCATCATAGTCACTGTCAAAATGTTCACTGCCCAAGCTGACCAGTGTATCCCCAGGCTAAGCCTCACAAACGGGAATCTCACTGTGGTACGACCATGCAGGCGTCCTCTGCGTGAGAACTGGGCAGCCTCACCACTTGCAAACTCTTTCCCCCCACTCCCGTCTCTCAAGTCCAGGCAACTCCTCTCTCTTTAAGCCCTTAGAACCCTGACCTTTTCAGACAACTCAGCTCCTAGACTCCATTCTAGGTTTTTGAAAACAAAGTCTTTATCTTTTTTCCTAGTAAAAGTGAAGTTCAGGCTCTCGAGACTCAAAATCTTGCTAACCATCTTTAGAATAGGAAAAAATGTTTCTGAACCCACATTTAAGAAGAAAACACACACACATGCACACATACACACAGTTACAGGAGCACTGTCAGAAGAAACTTAGGGATTTATAATCAAAAACTTTGGGAAAATCTCAAAAATGTTTTGGGCACACTTTAAGCAGGTATGCATGTGCAGGAGTATGAAAATTCCAGCAAATAGATTGATGGGACTCCTGTCAAGGCAGTAGAATTTTAACTTCATTCTATAATCACAGGCTGGCATGACGGGGTTATTTCCCCAAGGAACAAGTCCATACTTTGGAGTTTATCAACAGGGATGGACATGCTCATACATAGAAAAGGAGGAGGTAGTGGGGCATCCCCTTAGTTTTGGACTGGCGCACAGCTTGAGTGGTAGAGATAATGAGAGTCCCAGGAGAATGGGAGGAGTGTTAAAATAATTCCTTAATTATAATTCATGATCTTAATTGCCTTTTCCATGGTTGGTGTGGTCTGAGAAACAAGACTCATGTATATTTGGGTCTATGCTAATATAACAGGATTAATAATTAATGTAGTTACTCCAGTGAACGAGCCTTACCAACATTCTTGCTACTGTGCTAAGTGTTTAATATTCATCATGTCAGTTGCCACCGTGCAAGTAAATGACATTAGTCTCGTTTGACAGGTGAGGTCATTGGGGTGAGTAAGCCTCAGAGTAGTTAACAAATAGCAGACCTGGGATTAAAATCCAAGTTCAAATTCAAAGCCTGTGTATTTACCATTGTTTCACATCTATTCTTGTGAATAAAATATACATCATGTTATTTTCTTTTTCCTATGAAAGCAGAATGTACTAAAAACTGTAGTCTCTGGAAATGATATCATACATAGTGGATTTAAATTTGCTAGGACCGGTCCTGCTAAGATGGCGACGGGTCTGAGCGGCCGTGCCAGGAGACAGTGCGATCCTGTGAGCCGTGCGC
>NW_007733679.1:92707-106192 GCF_000696425.1 Galeopterus variegatus | reverse complement strand
GGCCGGTATCCGAGTTCAGTGACGTCTTGGCATGAGTTCCTATAAGAAATTAGAGAAACACTGAAAGAGGCAGGGACCAAGAAGAAGAAGAAGGCTGTCATGGTTAAGGCATTAAACAACTGCAAGAGGATTTGGAAAAAAGAAGAAAACAGTTGGCTGACAATCCCCTTTAGACTGGGCTCAACGGATGCTTACCTTACCTCTTACCTTTACTGGGTCCTCTTATAAGTTTACTTCTTTTGCTATCCTTGGGGCCTTTCCTTTTTAATAAGGTCACTACCTTTATTAAGGAACAGATAGAGGCTATTCAAGCACGGCCCATTCAGATTCATTATCAACGACTGGAAATGGAACATTCCTCTAATGAGTGACATTGATCTGCTTGCCCTTCAAAAAATAGAGGTGGCTAGTCAAAGACGGGTAATGAGGATGTTATTCTGCACCAAACTAAGACAGGGATATCTGTCCAGCTACAGTTATTCCCAATGATGGGTAAGCTGTTATAGAATTGAACATCCCAACCTAAGCCAGACACAGCTCTTATTATGTTGGGCTATGTTTCCATTTCTCATATAAGAAAAGAAAAGGGGGATATGTTGGGGACCTGTAGCCCCACACCCCTTCTTGTGAGACTGCTCCTATGTGACAATCTGCTCAGATGGCCATGCTTTACATGATAACTGCCTTGAAATCTGCTCAGAAACTGATTGCTCCTGGCTATGCAAGTTAATTTGCAAGTGACCTTTTATCCTTCTCTAGAAACTGTTTAACCATAAACATTCTGGGTGGCAACCTTTACTTTGAATGTCCTGTCTTTGTCTCTCCTCAAGATATTATCATATCTTTACATTCCAGACCCTTTGCGGCACGCCTGCTTTTTCCTATATAAGATGTAACCTAACAGTCAATAAACGAGACTTGATCAGAATACTGTCTTGTCTTCATTTCTCGTGTCTCTTGTCCCATCCAATTCCCACTCCCCCTTCCAGGGTCCTCATTGAATATCCTGCGGGTCGGGACAATGGCCAACTGATCTTTGACAAAGGCAGCAAGAACACACATTGGGGAAAAGACTGCCTCTTCAATAAATGGTGCTGGGAAAATTGGACATCCATATTCAAGAAAATGAAACTGGACATGTACCTCTCACCATATACCAAAATCAACTCAAAATGGATTAAAGACTTCAATATAAGACCTGAAACCATAAAATTACGAAAGGAAAATACTGGGCAAACACTCCAGGTAATAGGACTGGGAAAAGACTTTATGAATAAGACCCCAAAAGCACAGACAGCAAAAGAAAAAATAAATAAATGGGATTATATCAAACTAAAAAGCTTCTGCATAGCAAAGGAAACAATCAACAGAGCAGAAAGACAACCTACAGAATGGGAGAAAATATTTGCAAACTATACATCCAACAAGGGATCAATATCCAGAATATACGAAGAACTCAAGCAAGTATACAGTAACAAAAACAAAACAAACAAACGAAAAAAACAAAATAACAACAACAACAAAAACCAACCAATAATCCAGTTAAAAAAATGGGCAAACGAGATGAATAGACACTTTTCAATGGAAGACATGCAAATGGCCAACAGGCACATGAAACAATGCTCATCATCACTAATCGTCAGAGAAATGCAAATCAAAACCACATTGAGATATCATCTCACCCCAGTTAGACTGGCCATTATTTAAAAAAAAAACAAGAATAACCAATACTGGTGAGGATGTGGGGACAGGGGAATTCTTCTACACTATTGGTGGGACTGTAAATTAGCACAGCCATTAGGGAAAACAGTAAGGAGGTTTCTCAGACAACTACAGATAGAACTACCATATAATCCAACAATCCCACTAGTGGGTATCCATCCAAAGGAATGGAAATCATCATGCCAAAGGGATACCTGCACTCCCACGTTCATTGCAGCTCTCTTTACAACAGCCAAAACACGGAAGCAACCTGAGTGTCCATCAGTGGATGACTGGATAAAGAAAATGGAATTGTATATATACATAATGGAATAATACTACTCAGCCATAAAAAAGAATGAAATTCTGCCACTTGCAGCAACATGGATGAGTCTGGAGAAAATTATGTTAAGCGAAATAAGCTAGACAAAGAAACAGAAATACCACATGTTCTCACTCATAACTGGCTGCTAGAAAGGGAGGGAAGGAGGGAGGAGAAAAGACCACAACATACGTTGAACTTTCAGACGGAGAAAACAAACCTAAGGATGCTAAAGATGGGGGAGGGAGGGAAGAGGTTTGGGAAGTGATAGGTTGGGCAAAGGGCATAAAGAAATATCATGATTTGTAAGAATGAATAGCTAACAATCAATAAAAAATTAAAATAGATAAAGAGCTAAAAGCCAGAGATTATTAAATGTTATTTTTTAGGAAAAATTTAGGCAGGAGATAGAAACAAGATAGAAGGGAATCAACACTTAGGAGAACAAAGAAATGGGAAAAAATGTTATTGATGTGAAAATGTAGTTTTGGCTAGAAAAGTTAAAAGGAAAAGAAGATAATTTTACGTAAGAGAATCTTGTGTGGTAAATTTTCATCCTTAAAATGACTGGTCATTTATGAAAGTGAAAATATAGGACAAAACAGAAAATCTAAGACATGTCATGAAAATGACTGAATGAGTCATAATAATGGTTTGTGAAGGGTGAATTTGTGAAAGAATTTTGTGTGTCATTATGTTGGCTCTAACCAAAAGGAAACTATAAGTCTTTCTAAATTTTGAGCTTTGGAATTAAAAGGCACTGATACAGAACTGAGTCCCCCCCTTATGTTAGAAGGCACCACTATACCACCAACACTCCCCTGCCCCATGTTAGAACAACAAGGTTTTCTTGAAGTATTGATCTGCTCTTAGTAAAATTGCAAGAAGTTTTGATTTTGATTTTAAAATATGTTTCTTTAACAGCCAATCTTCCAAACTATAGTTTCTGGTTTTGTCACATTTTGCTGAAGTTTACTTAATCTTCCTGTTAATAGGCTGAAAATTCTGTCTTAATTTAAAATAAAAAATTTATTTCGTGGGGTAAAATCTTCCTCTTGCAGCTTCTTAGACTCATAACTCAGAAGGTCAACTTTTGCTGTATCATACTGTGCATGATTTACAGGTTATAACTGCCTGCAGCCCTCAGTTTTCCTGCCCTTGAAAAGATTTAAATAATTCTGCTGCTATTATCTGACACTAAAATGTTGTCTTTATTAGGTTTCTGATTATTAAAAAACAAACAAACAAACTGAGCTTTAAAAGCGTTAAGGTTTTTACATCAATGTAATTTTCAGAGTTGCTTTTCAAGTCTCTAGTTATCACTTCAGTCTGAAAAATGACTATTATTTCATAGTGACCTGTGATTCTGTTTTGATATGTTAAGTCTTTATTAAATGATTGGGTTCATTTGGTAAATCATATGAAAAATATTGTCAAATGATAAATCCTATTAGATCCTCTTTCGGTTGCATTTATAGATATGTTGTTAATACGAATGTTATAGAATTGTATAAAATTCTTAAAATCGGATATGTTAGTCATATTTTGGTTATTGTATCTTCTTTAAGGGAATATTCATATAAATATGCTTTTATTTGATATAAATATCCTAAAGATCATATAAAATTTATAAAAGTCTGATGGTCCTGATGTGACCCTATCAGTTGGACTTTGGTTGTAATCTTAAGATGCTTTATGTAACAGAAGTAATCAATTTTTCTGGTCAACTGTTGATCACAACTTTTCGTCAGAGTTTAGCCATGAATGTGGTGGGTCTCTGTCACCCACAGCTTTGACTTTTCTCTAAGGCATCTACAATCAGATTCATGGAAAAGACTATAACAAGTACTCTTAAACGCAGGTTTTAAATGACTCTCAGATCACTGAACAAAATAAAAGTTTTTCAGAACTCTAATAGGAAATCTGATGGGTTTATAAACCAGCTAATCAAGATCAAACAAAAACCACTGATTGCATCAGGTTGAATAACTGATAAAAGATAATGCTTTTATGACTTTTTCTTAAAACATTGTTGGTTTTTTACTTAAATGTTTTGTTTTCCATATTTAAGAAAAACTTCTCTCTTAAGCTATGTATAACTTAGAGCAATTTGGTAAAACATACTTTTATGAACAAAGATGGAAGCATCTGCCTTCTCCCTATATAATTCCTCCAAAATTTGAAAACTGTGAGTATCCTTCTGATTTTTATGACAATATGGTTATTTGCATAAGTTCAATAAGAATTTGCTCTCTTTATAACAGGATACAATTGAAAATATTGGTTATATTGCTAAGGCCTTAACTATAATATCATATTCGAGAATGTGCATAAAATGCCTGTCTTCAAGTGTTCTCAGCCTTACATTGAGTAAATGAAACTATCACTCCCCAGCAAACCTACGAACTTTAAGACTTCGGATAAAATCCAATGTCTGCCTTGATTTGGTGTCCTAGCCTCAAGCGGTTTTAAATCTGGAATTCCTATGCAATGAATGTAGAAAAATTATATTTCTAAAGAAAAGCTATAACACACCTGTTATAAAATTGTAGCTCTGTGTATTGTACTTGACTTTTTCTTATCTACCCGTGGATTGGATTGGATCCTAAATTCTTTTGAATTCCTCCAATACACCTTTCTTCCAAAGAATTACTGAAACTGGAAGCTGCTCTGTTCCTGAAGCCCTAGGCTAATGTTCATTTAATTATTTGATTGGCATATCTCTTCTAAGTTTCTGACCCCACTTCATGTTGCCCTAATTTGGCCCAACTGCTGTTTCAATTTTTTCCCCTGATGTGGGACATGACTACCTGGGATTAAGCCTCCCCAGCACTGAGGGATCAATCTACTTGGGAATGAGCATTCCCAGCACCGAGAGAATCTTTTGAGTCAGAAAATTGATCATCAATGCTTTCATGAGGAACATTTTTATCAAAAAGGGGGAAATTATGTTCACACAAGCATTCTCTAAAAATATTCACAGCCTTGAAGGGGGGCTCAGGACTTGGATGAGATATCTGTTTCTGAAACAAAGTATTCATGTAAGTTCTTAAAATTGTTGATGTACCAATTAATGTATATAGCTTGCCAACTCTGAGTAAACCACCAGGTAATATTAGATACCCACATGGCTTTAGATTTTTCTGCTGGCAGAACAGGGAAAGGTTTATGCCTTAGTAAACACCACCTGTTGTACTTACATTAACACCTTGGGAGAAGTTGAGACCTGAGTAAATAAAACACTTGCCCATACAAAATGGTTACAAGAGGTGCAGCCCACTGATGGGGAAATCACTCCCAGTGATTTATGTAGTTGGTTACCTTTGAGGCTAAAATAATCTACTTCAGTCTGCATCCCAAATTGTTATTATTATAATCACCAGCATTTCTGTTCTCTCCCTTAAGCTTAAGCTCCGTATTACATGCACTACCACCTGTTGTCAATCAACCATTAAAACAATAGATAGACGAATGCCCTTGGTCCCTCCAACACCCCAGCTGAGTAACAAAAGCTATATCCTCCACCACGTCAAATAGTTCCATTCCAAATTAACCTCTACTAGGCCCGGACACAGTGCAAGGCAGTAAGATGAATCATCTGTCCTCAGAAATGAGGGAGAAACAGTGCATTTCCCAGGCAAACAAAAGCCGAGGGAGTTCATCACCACATGACCAGCCCTGCAAGGAAGTCTCAAGGAATCTGGAATCTGAAAAATAGTAATCACTACCACGGATACACAAGAAAGAACAGCCCGCTGGTAAAACACAAAGGCAAATAAGAAAGAAAAAATAAACTAAATCTTGCCACCTCAAAAAACTCACAAACATTGAGGATAAATAAGAAAAAGGGAGGAAAGGAACAAAAGATATTTAAAACATCTAAACAAAAAGCAATAAAATGACAGAAGTACTACAATACCTCTTAATAACAACTCTAAATGTAGGTGGATTAAACTCCCCACTCAAAAGACACCGACTGACAGATTGGATTAAAAAGCTAGACCCAACTATATGCTATCATCAAGAGACTTAGCGCATCTGTAAAGATGCCCACAGACTAATAGCAAAAGGATGGAAAAAGGTATATCATGTAGATGGAAACCAAAAATGATCAGGAGTAGCTATTCTGATATCAGATAAAATAGACTTCAAACCAAAAACCATAAAAAGAGACAAAGAAGGCCAGTATATAAGGCGAAGGGATCTATCCAGCATGAAGACATAGCAACCATCAAGATATGTGCACCCATCACTGGAGCACCCAGAAATGTAAAGCAAACACTATTATGCCTAAAGAAAGAGATAGACCCAGACACGATAATAATGTGGGACCTGAAAACCCTTCTCTCAACATTGCCTAGAAGATCTGTCAGCATTGGACAGATCATCTAGGCAACAAATCCACAGAAAAACATAGGACTTAAACTACACTTTAGACCAAGTGGACCTGGCAGATATCTACAGAACATTTCATCCAATAACTATAGAATATACTTTCTTCTCATCAGCACATGGAATGTTCTCCAAGATAAACAATATTTTAGGTCACAGATGAAGTCTCAACCACTTTCAAAACATTGAAGTCATCTCAAGTATCTCTTCAGAACACAGCAGATTAAAACTACAAATTAGTAACAAGGAAAACTCAGGACACTATAAAAATACATGGAAATTAAGCAACATTATCCTGAATGACCTATGGGTCCAAGAAGAAATTAAACAGGAAATCAAAAAATTTATTGACACCAACGAAAATAAAGGCACATCATACCAAAACCTGTGGGATACTGCAAAAGCATTACTGAGGGAAGTTTATTACAATAAATGCTTACATCAAAAACATGGAAAGATTTCAGATAAACAACCTATCACTACAGCACAAAGAACTAGAAAAACAAGAACAATCCTGCCTCAAGGTTAGTAGATGGAAAGAAATAATCAGCATCAGGGCAAAGCTAAATGATATAGACACCCAAAAACTGAGACAAAAGATCAATGAAACAAAAAGTTGAGTTTTTGAGAAGATAAACAAAATAGACAAACCATTAGCTAGGTTAACAAAAGAAAAAAAAATAAGAGAGACTACCCAAATAAGAAAAATCAGAAATGAGAAAGGAAATATTACAACCAACAACATAGAAATAATAAGAATCATTAGAGACTATTACAAACAACTGTAGGCCAACAAATTTGAAAACCTGGAGGAAATGGATAAATTTCCGGAAACTTACAAACTCCCAAGACTGAACAAAGAAGAAATAGAAAACCTAAAGAGACCAATAACAAGCAATGAGATTGAAGCAGTACTCAGCAATCTCCCAACAAGGAAAAGCCCAGGACTGGATGGCTTTAGTTCTGAATACTACCAAACCTATAAAGAGGAATTAATACCAATTCTCATCAAACTATTCCAGAAAATTGAAACAGAGACCACTCTCCTGAACTCATTCTATGAGGCCAGCAGTACCCAGATACCAAAACCAAACAAAGATACAGCAAAAAAGAAAACTACAAGTGAATATCTCTGATGAGCATAGACACAAAATCCTCAACAAAATACTAGCAATCAGAATACAGCAACACATCAAAAAGTTATACACCATGATAAAGTGGGATTCATCCCAGGGATGCAAGGATGGTTCAAAATACACAGGTTCAATAAATGTGATATACCACCTCAACAAAATGAAGGACAAAACCCATATGATGATCTCAATCGATGCAAAAAAAATGCATTTCACAAAATTCAACATCTTTTCATGATAAAGGCTCTCAGCAAATTAGGTATAGAAGGAAAGTATCTCAACACAATAAAAACCATATACGACAAGCCCTCAGGCAATATCATCCTTCAGCTTTTCACTTAAGAACGGGAACAAGACAAGGATGCCCGCTGTCACCACTCCTATTTAACACAGTATTGGAAGTACTAGTCAGAGCAATCAGGGAAGAGAAAGAAATAATGGGCATCTAGACTGGATAAGACAAAGTCAAACTGTCCCCGTTTGCAGATGACATGATCCTATATATAGAAAAACCTAAAGACTCTACCGAAAAGCTGTTAGAGAGGATTAACAATTTCAGTAATGTTTCAGGATACAAAATGAATGCCCTGACATCAGCAGCGCTTATATCATACAATAAAAAATTAGCAGAAAAAGAAAGCAAGAAAATGAGCCCATCTACAATAGTCCCCCAAAAGTAAAATACCTAGGGGTCAATTTTACCAAGGAGGTAAAACATCGCTCCAACGGGAATTACAAATCACTACTGAAAGAAATTAAGGAAGACACAAAATGATTAGTAGACATGCCATGCTCTTGGATTGGAAGAATCAACATTGTGAAAATGTCCATACTACCCAAAGCAGTCTACAGATTCAATGCAACCCCCATCAAACACCAATGACATAATTCACAGAAATAGAGAAAAAAAAAATCTAACATTCATATGGAACAACAAAAGACCCCAAATAGCCAAAGCAATCCTGAGCAATAAATAAATGAATAAATAAAGCCAGAGGCATAACACTACCTGGCTTCAAATTATACTGCAAATCTATAGTAACCAAAACAACAAGGTACTAGCATGAAAATAGACACTCGGACTGATGGAACAGAATAGAGCATCCAGAAATCAACCCACATGCATACAGCCAACTGTCTTTGGCAAGGCAACATGAACACACATTAGGGAAAAGACTGACTCCTCAAAAAATAGTGCTGAGAATATTGGACATCCACATGCAGAAAAATGAAACTAGACCTGCACCTCTCGCCATATACCAAAATCAACTCAAAATGGATTAAAGACTTAAGTATAAGACCTGAAAGTATAAAACTACTGAAAGAAAACATAGGGGAAACACTTCAGGAAGTAGGGCTGGGCAAAGACTTTATGAATAACAGCCCAAAAGCACAAGCAGCAGCAGCAGTAGCAGCAACAACAACAACAACAACAACAAAACCATTAATGGGCTTATATCAAACTAAAAAGCTTCTGCACACCAACGGAAACAATAAAGAGAGTGGAAAAACAACCTACACAGTGGGAGAAAGTATTTGCAAACTATACATCTGACAGGGGATTAATATCCAGAATGTACAAGGAACTCAAGCAATTACACAGTAAAAAGACAAGTAACACAATTTAAAACTGGGAGAAGGAGATGAACAGACAGTTTTTGAAGGAAGACACACAAATAGCCAACAGGTACCTGAAAAAAAATGTTCAACATCACTAATCATCCAGGAATTGCAAATTAAAACCACAATGAAATATTATCTCACCCCAGTTAGACTGACTTAAAAAAAAAAAAAAAGACTGAGATTAAGAAATGCTGGCGAGCACGGGGGAGAAAGGGAACTTTCCTACACTATTGGTGAGACTGTAAATTAGTACAGCCACTGTGGAAAACAGTGTGGAGATTTCTCAAACAACTAGAGATAAAACTACCATACCATACAATCCAGCAATTCCACTACTGGGTGTATACCCAAAGGAATGGAAATCATCATGTTGAAGGAATTCATGCACTCCCATGTTCATCACAGCTCTATTTACAATAACCAAGATATGGAACCAAACTAAATGTCCATCGACGAATGGCTGGATAAGGGAAATGTGGTACATGTAGGCAATGTAATACTACTCAGCCGTAAAAAAGAATGAAATTCTGCCATTCACAGCAGCATGGATGAGCTTGGAGAAAATTATGTGATGTGAAATAAGCCACACACAGAGGAAAAAACACCGCATATCCTCACTCGTAAGTGGGAGCTAAGAGAGAAGGAAGGAAGGAATAAAGGCCACTGTGGTGCGTTGGACTTGCAGAAGGAGAGAACAGAACTAAGGTTGCCAGGGGGAGGGGTAAGGGGAGGGGGTTGGGGAGAGTTTGGGTGGAGGACATGGGGAATAATTCCAATTTGAGGTGGTGGGCATGCTGATAGTACTGATCTGATCATCACATCTTGGGCTCAGGTGCTGATGGTCAGCTCAGTGTCCCATGAATATGTATAATCAATAAAAATAAATAAATAACAAATGGAAGGAATTACTGGCAGTGGGAAAGTTGTGGGAGTGAGCAGTACTGAAGCCATGTTGGGACCTAAAACCACATGGGCTCTAAAAGATTTTAAAAGGATATGGGTTTTGTTTTTTCCTTAGCATGCATTTCTCTGAGTTCCCTCTTTTCCCATGGTTACTTGGTATTTGGAACCTTGTCTGTGGGGCAACATGACATTATTTATGTGAATGTAAAGTTGTTTTCCAGTCAGCCTGGAGCTGCACCCTTGCACGTACTATCCAAGGGAAACCAAGGAAGACATCAATAAAGCTATGCTGATTCCACCCTCCCCCCACCCCATCCCCAAACAGGACTATGAGATAACAACTAGGACAGGAGCAGAAACTAGATGGAGTCGTGGAGAGAGTGCACCTGACTTCTTGCACGTCGCCCTGCCTTCTGCTTTTCATTTCGCATGTTCCATTTCCTCAGCTTCTTTTTAAACCTCCCCCCACTCCCCAAAGCCTATCGTGGGGAGACAGTTCTACTCTGTCTCCTCAGACATATGATAATAAACTTCCTGCCTCATACCAACGGTTGGGACTGATGAGTCTTTTGTTTCTGAGCGGAGAGCAGTGGGACCTGTATGCTGGTAACATTTGGTGGTGTTTTCCTGGGCTACAGTAACACATATTTGTCTCAAATAAAATCTCTGATGCTTTATCAGTGCCTCGAGATCTTTTTCCAAATTGACATTTCTTGGTGTAGTTGGCAAAATTCAGAGCAACCCTCCCCAACCACCAAGTCTCTCTTTCAAGACTTAGTACCAGCAACAAACTTGTTGAGTTTAGCCACATTCCAGGGGCTTCACTGGGTGCAATGGGTGAGTCCTCCTGAATAATGGGTCTCCCACCTTGCTTGAGGGGTAGACTTTTCTTGTATTTGAGCTGTGTTCTTTTGTCCCTCTTAGAATGAGAGTTACTGTCTTTATCTTTAAAATAATGTTTAGAGAACAGGGGATAAAGAGAAATCTGTTTTTTGTTTTTTTTTTCTTGAGCTGACAGGTGTAGAGATCTATTCCTTTCACCTTTGAGTTAACTCCAACAAGTTAGTTTGGATTTATTTTCTTTCAATAGACAACCAACTCATTAGTACCCCTATTAGCTGTATGAGGGCGATTTAATTGATCTAAAGACAAGGAAGAGTTTCTCCCTCTGGTTCAATCGGACTCTCTCAATGACTATACACCTTAACAGAAGTGTCAGGGCTATTTGCCTATGATACAAAGAAGTCCCATAGGCCTCCCTTTACAAGAACATTTATCATTATCTTGCTTGGCCATAAGGTGCACGTAAAGGCTCATCACCTAGCCCCTGTGAGCACTCTACTGCCTTGCAGAGAGGCCGAGACACATAAGAGTATACACAATCCATTGGTGACACTTTAAAAAGAGGCACTCACAAACAACACACCTTGACCCTAAACACTACCTGACTTGGTCGTCTTATCAGAAAAGAAAAATTAAATTGTAAAAAATGCAACCTAAAGACAAATGCTTCCTTCAGAGGACCTCCTTTAACAATACCCTCTGGATTTATGTATAACATCCACAGAGTTTCATTTCGCAAATATCTAAGGAAATGGGCCCACATAATTCAAGATGAGCCCAAAATGGGGGCCCTTTAAACATCAATTGGAAAAAGCTGGTTTTAGAACCAAACTGAACAGGAAATTTGCTTTGAACGGCATTTAGAAACCATTAAAAATAAAAGTTTGCTTCCCTTTAGTAAGAAAACAAAAAATTGTCAGAAATCATTTTAGAACTGAAAAACAACTCTTTCCCCTCCCATGGCTCCTCCGTTGCTTTTTTCTGACCTTTAAACCTGCTCTTATCTGACCTTCCATGCTCAGAATTACTGATTTTTTCCATCCCCTCCTCCACCAGAGGAAGCTCAGCCACTTTGGAACTCCTTTCCAAATCTCCCGTTTTGGCTACCCTTTTATTTTTATTTTATTTATTTTATTTCTTCAGGCAGCTCTCCAGTGGTCCCAGGGGCTTTTATTAGATGATCTATACATTTTCAAGACACCGTCTGTAGCAGTTACTATGTTTGTCGGGCACAAAATTTATACAGATAAGTCATTAGTTTTTGTATGTAGAAATAGCAGTCAGGTGGAAAAGATAAGGAAAGAAAAGATGCCAATAATAATAACACATAAAATACCTGGATTAAGCTTAGCAAGAAATATGAAATCTCTATATTCCAAATAAATTTATAAATTTCCCTTAATCCAAACAAAAGATACAATTTACCATCGCAACAGAAGTATCTAAGGGTTAATTTAACAAAACATGCATAATATCTCTAAGCAAGCACTTTAAACTGTATCAACATACTAAAGATTTATTTTAACCGACATGCAATAATTCTACATGTTTATGGAGTGCAGAGTAATATTTTGAAGCATGTGTACACTGTGGAATGATCGTGGCAGGGTAATGAGCATACCCATCACCTCAAACATTTATTTTTATTTATTTTTAAAAGTTTTACTCTTCACTTGAAAATTAATAATTGTATATATTTATGGGGTAGAATAGAAAGTTTCGGTACATTTATACATTGTGAAATAATCAACTCAGGTTAATTAGCATATCTATTACCTCAAATATCATTTCTTTGAGATGAAATATTTATTTTTATTTTTTAAGTTTATTGGTTTTTTAAAATTGAATCATAATTGATCTGTGTATGTATCTGTGGGGTACAGAGTCTAATATCAGTACCTGTGTGCAATATGTGATGCTCAAATCAGGACAAATATTATATTCAACATTATACAATGTAATTGATTTTCATGGCCCTTTACCAATACCTCCCTTACCTCGTCCCACTCCCCCTTTTCCACCTCTGGTGGCCTCTATTCTCTCCTTTTGGAAGTTCAATGAATTATTATGACTGTTATTTTACTTTTTCTTTCTTCCTTTCTTTCTTCCTTTCTTCCCTCCTTTCTTTGTTTCTTTTTTCCTTTTTTTCTTCCTTCCTTCCTTCTTTTCTTTCTTTCATTTGCTTATTATTTTAGTTCGCATTTATGAGTGAAGACATGTGGCATTTCTCTTTCTGTTCCTGGCTTATTTCACTTAACATAATTTTCTCTAAGTTTCTCCATGTTGCTGCAAATGTGGCTGCCCCTTTTAAAATAAAACCAGTAACGGGCAGAGGAGAGTCAGCTTTAATATTAATTATTAAAAACTATCTAAAAGAAAAATCTAAGGCAGCAAAAATAATGTTTCCAACTTCAGCCATTCAGTAGCCAGACTAAGCCCTGTGATAAAAGAAAACAAATCAGAAGGGAGTCTGTTTCTATTGTAAAAGACTGAACATTTTTTAAAAAACTGTAAAATATATATATATTTTATATATATATATATATATATATATATATATATATATTT
>NW_007733679.1:89995-92523 GCF_000696425.1 Galeopterus variegatus | reverse complement strand
TTTTCCCATATATATATAGGGAAACAGTAAAAAAAAAAAAAAAAAGAAAAAGAAAAAGAAAAAAATGGTCCATCCAGGCTGAATAGGGCCGCTCGAAGAAACAAAAAGAGTTTTTCTTTGTTCCTCCTAGCTAACACTTGGGAGAAATGGAAAGAGGAAAGTTTAGGAAACAGAGATGTTTCTTGCTTTTCCTGGATGAAATATGACAAGAGATTTGAAAAGATTTTTTAAGAGCCCTATAATCAAGGATCGTCTTGTTTAGAGACTAGTATTCAAGATAATTTTTTGTTAGATTTTGCTTCTCCCCATGGAAACTTTCAGTCGACTGAACCTCTTTTTTCCTGAAACCCTACTAACTATACGCACTTCCTCTGTCTGTTTCTTGTGTTGACATGGTTTTTGCCAAGGGGACTTCTAATGACTCTGAGGCTTCCTGAGAAACACAACCACGGCACCACTGATCCCTCTTTGAGTCTTCTGCCTTCCTTTCAGAGCCCCAAAAGTCACTTGTGGGTTCAGCCCTATTTGTTAATGGGCTCCACCCTTAACTAGTAATCTAGTTAAGAAACAGAAACTAAGTTGAAAAAGCCACCTGTTTGACTAGATTTGTCTCTAAAATAGAACTTTCTGGCATTCAACCAGTTATTTTGAATAGACTTCTGAACTTTCTTCTAGGCTCACCTGTGTATTTCCTTGTAAAATCTTGCACTGAATTTCTATGATTTTATGCTGCCTGAACATCCATTTAAAATTCCTCCTCTGTGTCTCATCTAATTAAGACACTTAAGTCCAATCCACCTCTCCTAAACCCTCTCTTAGAGAGTGGCTATCAAAACTGTCAGGCCAGAGCTAGATTTTATAGTCATTTTTCAGAGAAGAATCCTCATGATCAAATTAGAAGAAAATGCAATGAATCCGGTTTTAACAAAAATAGGTGTTTTGTCCACCTGGACGAGCTTTAACAACTTTCAGACCTAAAATTTAGTCCACAGCCTCTACAAAGTTAATCTCTGATAATAGCAATGTGCCCTAAGCTCTTTCTCAGAAAAACTTACATTCTTTGAGCTTCGAGATGTGAATTTGTTACCCTGTTTTCTCTATAACTCATTAAGGGCTTCAGCCATGTGGGACGGGTAAACCTGTTCTATTTATAGAGCTGCAATTTGAATTCAAGTGTCTTTTTAAATTAGTGAGTTTGGTATTGTAACTGTCTCATGGCTAGAAATTTTAAATGAAAGCTGTAAGATCTTTGTTTTTGTCTATATATTTTTATTTGTATACTATATATTGTGTCTACATGTATATGTTTCTCTACTTGGCACATGTATATGTGTGCCTACATGTTACCAAATTAGCTTATAAATAATGCAGGCTCATAAATTAAGTAAATAATTTCCAAATGTTTTTATGTTCATGTGACTGATAGTCTTTGATAAATAAAGCTAGTTTTAAATTTTTTGGTAAAATAAAATTAAAATATTTTCAAAGTTATCTTAGACATTTTCTCCTAGATCTATTTTTCTGATAGATTTACGCGGTCTCTGCTAAATGTTTTAAAATTGTTTAAAATTGTTATTTGTGTCAAATTTATAATAACTTGCTTAGTTTCTCTGTGAACTAAATGCTGTGAGAACTGACTGCTGGACTTTCCCAAAGCCTTACCCACATTTTGTGGTGAACTTATGTCTTTGGTTCCGAGCTTCTAAATTCTGGGGTGTAAACAGGTGACCATGGTGAGACCTGGGGACATTTGTGTCCGCAGCACATGGGCCACTAGCTGTAAGACAAAGCCAAACTCAATAGTGATTTGTCCTTCTTGTTCCAATTCTGCTTCTTGGACATGCTAGAAGGGGCTTTATCCTCCAGGCATTACTTTTGTAACTCTGTATTCTGTCTTGGGCTCTGTACCAGGTATGGAATCCCAGATGGGCCTTCCGTTTCATAGCCACCCTGGATAACATGTGGACTGAGGATGACAATGGGAGTCACTATTAGGAAGGGTACCTGTGCCCAGTATTTCAAAGGTCTTGGTTAAGATGAGACTGATTAATACAGTGTTAGCTTGGTTTGGCTTTTTTTTTTTTTTTCAAAAAGAAAATCTGTATACAAGGTATATAAGAAAAGTAAGATGTGTTTTTTTACTTTTTAAAGAAGGTTATTTTAAAAAAACATGAGGATGTGGTTTTGTTAAAGGAAAAGTAATTTTGTCTAGTTCAAAGGGTATATGAGGGTTCTTTACAAAACGAACAAAAAATGATGCAGATAAAACTAAACAGATATAAAAAGCTGGGGCAAAGAAACATAAAAATATATTAAGAGATTATAAAAGTTTTATGGAAATCTTATCTTTTTTATTATGAATATTCATGAAATAAAAAGCTAATTGTCACCCCTCGTGCCCATAATGTGAGGGCCAGATTCATACCAGCAACATTCCCATTACCAGAAATTATTTTTGTACCCTATATTGCCCACCAGATTATCCCCCAACCTCCATCCCCGTCCCCCCCCCCCCCACCCCCCCCCCC
>NW_007733679.1:70959-89020 GCF_000696425.1 Galeopterus variegatus | reverse complement strand
CCCCCCCCCCCCCCCCCCCCCCCCCCAACTCCTCTTTGTATCCCAAGGTATGTTCTCTCCCTCTGTAAGACCCACACACTACTGTGGTCTTTCTTTCTTTCCTTCTTTCTCTCTTAGCTCCCACATATGAGTGAGCACGTGTGGTATTTATCCCTCTGTGCTTTGCTTATTTCACTCAACATAAGTTTCTCTAGGTTCATCCATGTTGTTGCAAATGGGAGCATTTTGTTCTTTTTTATGGCAGAGTAGTATTCCATGGTGTATATATACCACAGTTTCCTTAACCAATCATCCATCTATGGACATTTAGGTTGGTTCCATGTCTTGGCTATTGTAAACAGAGCTGCGGTGAACATGGGACTGCAGGTATACCTTCGACATGATGATTTCCCTTCCTCTGGGTATATACCCAGAAGAGGGATTGCTGCATCCTATGGAAGATCTATCTGTAGCTGTTTGAGAAACATCCATACTATTTTCCATAGTGGTTGTACTATTTTACAGTCCCACCAACAGTGTAGGAGTGTTCTCTTCTCTCCACACCCCCACCAGCATTTATTATTCACCGTCTTTTTGATTATTGCCAGTCTAACTGGGGTGAGGTGGCATCTCAGTGTAGTTTTAATTTGCATTTCCCTGATGGCTAGTGTTATTGACCATTTTTTCATGTATGTGCTGGCCATTTCTATGTCTTCCTTTGAAAAATATCTATTCAGTTCCTTTGCCCATTTTTTAATTTTTTTTTTTTTTTTTTTTTTTACTGTATAATTGCTTGATTTCTATGTATATTCTGGATATTAGTCCCTTGGCGGATGCATAGTTAGCAAAAATTTTCTCCCACTCTGTAGGTCGTCATTTCACTCTGTTGACTGTTTTCCTTGCTGTGCAGAAGGTTTGTAGTTTAGTATCATCCCATTTGTTTATTTTTTCTTTTGCTGCTTGTGCTTTTGGGCTTATGTTCATAAAGCCTGTGCCCCAACCTAGTTGCTGAAGTGTTTCACCTATATTTTCTCTTAGTAATTTTACAGTTTCAGGTCTTATACTTAAGTCTTTAATCCATTTTGAGTTGATTTTAGTGTACAGTGAGAGATGCATATCTAGTTTCATTCTTCTGCATATGGATATCCAGTTTTCCTGGCACCACTTGTTGAAGAGGCAGTCTCTTCCCCAATGTAGATATTTGTTGCCTTTGTCCAAGAACAAATGGTTATAAGCCTGAGGGGTGATTTCTGGGTTCTCAGTTCTACTCCACTGGTCTGACTGTCTATTTTCATACCAGTACCATGTTGTTTTGCTTACAATAGCTTCATAGTACAATTTGAAGTCAGGTAGAGTTATGCCTCCGGCTTTATGTTTTTTGCTCAGTATTGCTTTGGCTACTTGGGGTCTTTAGTTTTTTCCTATGAAAGGTAAGATTGTTTTTTTCCATTTCTGTGATGAATGTCATAGGTATTTTGATGGGGATTGCATTGAATCTGTAGATCACTTTGGGTAGTATAGACATTTTCACAATGTTAATTCGTCCAATCCAAGAGCATGGAATATCTTTCCATCTTTTTGTGTCTTCTTTCATTTCTTTCAGAAGTGGTTTGTAGTTCTCATTGTAGACGTCTTTCACCTCCTTGGTTAAATTGATCCCTAGGTATCTTATTTTTTTCATGACAAGTGTAAATGGGCTTACTTTCTTTATTTCTCTTTCTGTTAAATTGTTATTTGAGTATATAAATGCTGCTGATTTGGGGGCATTTATTTTGTATCCTGCAATATTACTGAAACTATTAACCAGCACTAGGAGTTTTTTGATAGAGTCTTTAGGTTTTTCTATGTTTAGTATAATGTCATCTGCAAATAGAGAAAGTTTGACTTTATCTTTTCCAATCTGGATTCCCTTTATTTCTTTCTCTTGCCTGATTGCTCTGGCTAGTACCTCCTGCGCTATATTAAATAGATGTGGTGAGAGTGGGCATCCTTGTCTCGTTCCTGTCCTTAAGGGAAAGGCCCTCTCTTTTTCCCCATTCAGGATGATACTAGCATTGGGCTTGTCATAAATGGCTTTTATTGTGTCGAGATATTTTCCTTCTATACCTAATTTGTTGAGGGTCTTTATCATGAAGGGATGTTGAATTTTGTCAAATGCTTTTTCAGTATCTGTTGAGGTAATCATATGTTCTTTATCCTTGAGTTTGTTGATGTGATGTATCACATTTGTTGACTTACCTAAGTCGAACCATCCTTGCATCCTTGGGGTGAATCCCACTTGATCATAGTGTATAATTTTTTAAATATTCTGCTGTATTCTAATTACTGCTATAATGTTGAGGATTTTAGCATCTAGGTCCATCAATGTTATTGGTCTATAATTTTCTTTTTTCATTGTGTCTTTATCTGGTTTTGTTATCCGAGTTATGTTGGCCTCATAGAATGAGTTTGGGAGAGTAGCTTCTGTTTCAATTGTTTGGAATAGTTTGAAGAGAATTGCTATTAACTCCTCTTTAAAAGCTTGATAGAATTCAGCTGTAAACCCACCCAGAGCTGGACTTTTCTTTGTTGGAAGATTGCTAATTTCTGCTTCAATCTCCTTTCTGTGTATTGGTCTGTTCAGGTTTTCTATCTCTTCTTGGTTCTGTCTTGGTAGTTCAGATGTGTCTAGAAATTTATACATATCTTCCAGATTTTCATATTTGTTGTCATACAGTTGTTGATAATTGTCTCTAATGATTCTCTGTGTTTCTGTGGTATTGGTTGCAATGTCTTCCTTTTCATTTCTGACTTTTGTTATTTGGGTCTTCTGTCTTCTGTTTTTCTTGTTAACCTAGTTAAAGGTTTGTCTATTCTATTTATCTCCTTGAAAAACCAACTTTTTGTTTTGTTGATCTTTTCTATTATTTTGGGGGTCTCTATTTCATTTAGTTCTGCTCTGATCTTAATTATTTCTTTCAATCTACTATGTTTAGGTTTGGATTGTTGTTGTTTTTCAAGTTCTTTGAGGCATAGTGTTAGGTCGTTTATTTGAAGTCTTTCCATTTTTTTGATATAAGCATTTATCACAATAAATTTACCTCTTAGTACTGCTTTTGCGGTATCCCACAGGTTTTAAAATGATGTATCTTTATTTTCCTTAGTTCCCAGAAATTTTTTGATTTCCTCTTGGACTCACAGGACATTCAGGAGCATATTACTTAACTTCCATTTATTTGTATAGCTTCCAGAGTTTTGCTTATTGTTTATCTCCAGTTTTAGTCCATTGTGGTCTGAAAAGATAGTTGGAATGATTTCAATTTTTTAAAATTTGCTGAGACTAGTTTTGTGACCTAATATGTGGTCTACCCTGGAGAATGTACCATGAGCTGATGAGAAGATAGTGTATTCTTTAGTCATTGGGTGAAATGTTCTGTATATATCTGCCAAGTCCAGTTGGTCTAAGGTGTAGATTAAATCCTGTGTCTCTTTGTTGACTCGTTGCCTGGAAGATCTGTCCCGTACTGAGAGAGGGGCGCTCAGATCACCAGTCAGTCACTATTAATGTATTAGGTCCTATTGCTTTCTTTAGATCTAAGATTGTTTGCTTTTTATATGTGGGTCCTCCAGCATTGAGTGCATGCATGTTTATGATTGTTCTGTCTTCTAGCTGGATAGATCCCTTTATCATTACATAGTGGCCTTGTCTCTTTTTATGTTTTCTTGGTTTAATGTCTATTTTGTCCGATATGAGAATAGCTACTCCTGCTTGTTTTTGGTTTCCATTTGCATGGTATATCTTTTCCCATCCCTTCACTTTTAGTCTATATGTGTCTCTACAGGTGAAGTGGGTCTCTTGAAGACAGCATGTACTTGGGTCTAGCTTTTTAATCCCATCAGTCAGTTTGTGTCATTTGAATGGGGAGTTTAGTCCACTCACAGTTAGGGTAGTTATTGACAAGTGTTGCTTAATTCCTGCCATTTAATTGCGTCTTGTTTAGATGGCTTAAATATCTTTTGATCATTATTCCCCCTTTTATTTCTCTTCTTCAATATTAGTTGGCAATTTAAAGTGGAATGATTTAGCTTCTTTCTCTTTCTTGCTGGCATTTTTGTTTTAACAGAGGGTTTTTCTCTTTCTTGTGTGTTTGTGATAGTGGTCACCATTATTCAGAATCCAGGTGAATGACTCCCTTGAGAATGTCTTGCAGAGCTGGTCATGTGTTGAATTCCCACAACTTTTGTTTGTCTGGGGAATACACTATTTCTCCCTCATTTCTGAAGGAGAGCCTTGCTGTGTAAAGAATTCTTGGCTGGCATTTTTTTTTTCTTTTAGGGTTTTGAATATATCATTCCACTTTCTTCTGGCCTGTGGGGTTTCGGTTGAGAAGTCTGCTGATAGTTTGATGGGGGTTCCCCTAAAAGAGACCTGACACTTTTCTTTTGCTGCTTGTAGAATTCTCTCTTTGTCTTTGAGCTTTGAAAATTTAACTGTAATGTGTCTTTAGGAGGATCTTTCTGAGTTGAATTTGTTTGGGGACCTTTGAGCTTCCTGGATCTGAAGTTCTGTATCTTGCCCTACACCTGGGAATCTTTCTGTTACTGTTTCCTTGAATAGGTTTTCAATACCTTTTCCTTTCTCCTCCCCTTCAGGAATACCCACGATTCGGATGTTACAGCCCTTGAGGTTGTCTGCTATCTCTCTTTGATTTTCCTCATTATTTTCAATGCTTTCTTTCCTTATTTTATTTTATATTATTTATTTATTTATTTATTTTGGTCTGCCTGAGTTATTTCAAAAAGGTCATCTTCAAGCTCTGAAATTCTTCTGCTTGCTCTGCCCAGCTGCTCAAGCTCACAATTGTGTTTTTATTTCAATGAGTGAATCTTTCATTTCTAGAAGTTCTGCAACAGTCTTTTTAAGGTATTAATCTCTGTAGATTTCCTCCTTCATAATTTGGATATTTTTTTCTTGTTTCATTGTGTTCTCTAATTGAGTCTTCCTTTATTTCTTCAAGTTTTCTTCAGATCATTGCTCGGAATTCTTTTTCAGACATTTCAAGGACTCCCTTTCCACGGAGTCTGACTTTGGAGCATTACTGTATTCGTTTGATGGTGTCTTTTCTTCTTGTTTGTTTGTACTTCTAATATTTTTTCATTGACATTTGGTCATTTGGTAGAGAGCTTGCTTCTTCTATTACACTGAGTTTGGCTATGAGGATAAAAATTTCCTCTAATTGCAAGCTTTACTGGTTACTCTTATATCAGTGTAGTCAAGTGAGCAGTAGGTTACCTGTAGAGTGGCCCTGGCTGCTAATGTGGTGGTGAATTGTCTTTGCTTGACAGCAGGTGTGGTAGTGGCTTATATTTCATCACCTTTGGTCCTGTTCTCAAATCTGTGGCCATAGAATGAGCCCCGGCACCACACAAGTCTCCTCAGTTTGCCTCGGTGGGGCGGGCCATGGGTCCCTGTACTTCCCTCCAGGTCCAAGGAGGGGGAGGGGTTGCCCACACCATAAGGTTCTGCTTGGCTCACCTTGACAGGATAATTACCTCTTCATTGTCCCATCTGTTAATACTATCATATTGGGAATACCTTAATTTTGAAGTTAACACATTCAAACTATAGCATTCTGCCTTTACCCTCATAATTAATGCCCTTCTCACATGGAAAATACACTCATTCCATTTCAATAGCCCCCAAAACCTTAACTCTTTCCAGAATTCACTTGAAAGTCTAAAATTAGACATGGTGAGAATCAAGGCACGGTTTATCCTGAGGCAAATTTCTCTCCATCTGTGAGCCTGTGAAATTAAACAAGTTATGTGCTTCCAAAGTACAATGGTGGTACAGACATAAGACAGACATTTCCAGTCCAAAAAGGGGAATTAGAAAATAAAGAAGCAACAGGTCCACCATAAGTCCAAAATCCAACAAGGCAAACATTAAATCTTAAGGGCCTGGAATAGGCGATGACTGCATGTTCCATAATCCAGACATACTGGGGTGGGGGATGGACCCCCTATTGCCCCTGGTTCCCCACCTCTATGGCTTTACTGGGTGAAACCCACTCCACAGATTTCACTTGTTATAGTTAAGTACATCCACCTCTCCCAAGTTGCTATTGCAAGCCAGTGGCCCTACACGTCTGGGATCTTGGAGATGGCCCTCTCCCCACAGTTCTGCTAGGCATTGCCTTAGTGTAGGCTCTCTCGTGGCCTCAACTCAACAGTTTCACTGATCATTACATTAGCACGGACTCTCTGTGGTGGCTCTATCTCTATAGTAGGTGTCTGCCTGGACCCCAAGGCTCTCCAAGACACCCTTTTAAATCTAGGTAGAGAAAGCCATTGCCCAATTTGTGCACTCTGCACGTCTGCAGGATTAGCAGCATGTGAATGCAAACAAGACAATAATTCACAAATATCAATCAATGTTTGTGCCCTTCAAAGCAACATTCCAAGCCACACCTAGGCCCCCCGGAGCCACAGGTGGAGGGGTGTAGGAGCATTGCACCAGAATGTGGGAACCAGAAACTTGAGTTGGTTCTGAACAGCAAGCCCTAAGTTTCCACACCTGCACTGAGCCACTTTCTCAAAACTATTTTCCACTCAAAACCCTGGCACTGGAGGCCTGTAAAAAGAATGGTAATCCCAAAGATCTCTGAAGTGTCTTCAGGGTAATTGTCCCATTTTCTTGATAAATAGTACCTGGCTTACCATTGGTTTTCTCTTCTAAACACTCTTTATTCTTTGCATTGCCAGGTTGAGAATTTGTTTAAATCTTAATGTTCTCCTTCCCTTTTGGTTATAAATTCCATCTTTAAATTGTTTTTATTTTCTTACATTTTACTATGCACAGTTAAGAGAAGACATGCAGCACCCTGAACACTTTGCTGCCCAGAGGTTTCTTCTCCCAAATATTCTAGTTCATCATTCTTAAGCTCTGCTTCCCACAAAGTCCTAACACATAGACATAATCCAGCCAAGTTTTATGCCACTTTGCAATGAGAATGGCTTTCTCTCAATTTTCAATAAGGCATTTCTCATTTTCATCTAAGACCTTATCAAAATGACCTTTATTGTCTATATTTTTCCTGGCATTCTGGTTATGACTACTTAGACAATCACTAAGAAATCTGAGGCTTTTCCTACAGCTTTTTTCTTATAAGCCCTCACCAGAATCTCTCGATGCTCCATTAACAGTAATAAAGAACTTTTTCAGCATTCACTTCAAAACTTTTTCAGCCTCTGCTCATTAGCCAATTCCAAAGCTGCTTACATATTTTAAAATATTTTTTATATTAACACCCCACATCTGGTACCAATTTTTGTCTTAGTCCATTTTGTGCTGCTATAACAAAATAATTGAGAATAGGTAACTCACAAAGAATAGAAATGTATTTTCTCACAGATCCGGAGGCAGGAGAGCCCAAGATCAATGCACTGGCTGTTTTGATTGTCTGATGAGGGCTGCATTCTCTTGATGGAAGAAACACTATGTCTTCATATGGCAGAAGAGGGTAAAAGCAAGCTCCCACATGCTGCTTGAAGCCTCTTTTATAAGGATCCCTTTAATGAGGGAGGATTCCCTCATGGCCTAATCAGGTTTTAAAGGCTCCATCTCTTAGTGCTATCACATCACCAACATCTGAATTTTGGTAGGAAAACATTCAAACCATAACAGCAGGAATGGCATAATTCACAAATATCAATCAATGTAATACACTGCATTAACAGAATCAAGAACAAGAACCTTATCATCATATCAATTGATGCAGGAAAACATTTGACAAAATGCAGCTTTCTTTTATGATAAAAACACTCTGTAAACTAGGAATAGAAAGAAAATACCTCAACATGACAAAGGCTGTATATTATGAACCTACAGCTATCATTATTCTCAATAGTAAAACACCAAATATTTTCTTTCTAAGGTCAAGAACAAGATGAGGATTCTTGTGCTTACCGCTTTTATTCTAAGTCCTTATCACTGCAATAATGCAAGAAAAAGAAATAAAAGGCATCAAACTTGAAAAGTTATATCTGATCACAGATAACATCATCTTATTTGTACACAACCCTAATGATTCCATTTTTTTTTTTTAGAATAAATAAACACATTCAGCAAAGGCCCCAAATGTCCAAAAAAATTTTGAAACAAAAAGAAAAAAGAAAAGAACAAAGTAGAAGGCTTTACACTTTCTGATTTAAAAACATATTCTAAAGCTACTGTAATCAAAACAAAGTGTGCTGGAATAAACACAGATATATAAACCAATAAACTAGAATAAAGATCTCAGAAATAAACTCTCAAATACATGATCAAATGATTTTTTTCAAGGATGTCAGTTCCATTTAATGGGTAAAGGAAAATCTTGTCAGCAAATGATTTTAGTAAAACTGAATACCTTTTGGAGTGAGCAAGGCTGAAGCCATGTTGGGACCTAAAACCTTCTGGGCTGTGGGTGGGTAGTTTAAAAGGGACAGTTTTTTTTCCTCCTTTTTATTTCTTCCCATCCCCTGACTTTCTATCTCATTTGCTAAATAGAAAAACAAGACAGTTAAAAAGCTAATCAATACTTGCAAAACTAACAGTTCTTCCTTGAGACTTGCAGAATTTTGAGAAATGATCAAGACCCTGGACACCAGCAAAGTCAGCCAGAGTCCTGCAAGGCTGCACAGAGACTGCAAGGAAGCCAACTCCACCTCAAAGCAAACCAAAAGTCTGCAGGGCCCTGAGAT
Source organism: Galeopterus variegatus (assembly GCF_000696425.1). Lineage (NCBI taxonomy): Eukaryota > Metazoa > Chordata > Mammalia > Dermoptera > Cynocephalidae > Galeopterus > Galeopterus variegatus. Next base: position 80,317 of record NW_007733679.1, on the reverse strand, counting down.
AATGGCAGGAATAAGCTTCCTTGCACGAAGCTCACATAGCTCATATCCCCTTCTCTTCTGCTTTTCATTTCCCGCATTCCATTTCCTCAACTCCCTCTTTAAAAAACCCTCAGTAAATCTGAGTCTTTGAGATGGGATAGACTACCATCTCCTTCAGCTGAAGAAAGCTGCCTTCTTATTCTATCAACAATTTCACTTTTGAGTCATTTGTTTTTTTTCTGTTTGGGTGTGGGCAGCTGGACTTGGATTTGGTAACATATCCACATGCAAAATAATGAAATTGAAACATTACCTTACATGATATACAAATACTAGCTCAAAATAGATCAAACACCTAAATATGAGCTAAAATTATAAAACTCTTAGAAGAAAACATGGGAAAAGTTTCAAGACATCGGGTTTGGCAGTGATTTATTAGATTTATCACCAAAAGCATATGCAGCAAAGGAAAAATAGATAAATTTGACTACCACAAAATTAAAAACTTCTGTGCATCAAAGAGGACAATCAAAGGAGAGAAAAATCTACTGCTATGATTTGATGTGTCCTCCAAAAGTTAATGTTTTAGACATTTAATTTCCACTGACAATGTCCTGAGGTGGGGCCTTTAAGAAGTGATTAGGTCATGGAGGCTCCACCCTCATGAATGAATTAATGCCTTTATGGGAGGAGTCAGTTAGTTCTCCTGGGAGTGGTTTAGCTGTGTGGTAAAGAACAAAAGAGCATTTTCTGCTGAAGAAACCAAGAATGCAGCCAAGGAATCTATATAAAGTGGTTAGTACTCAGTGTGGTTTTGATTTGCATTTCCCAAATGCTGAATGATGTTGTTAAGACAAGCAAACAGATATGATGTTGATGGGTGGGAGGGGTGTAGAGGGAAGGGGAGGGAGGATTTGGTAAAGGGACACAAAAATCAACCACAATGTATATTGGTAAAGTAAAATATAATTATATTTTAAAGACTTGATTGTACAAAATCACTGTTTTATTGTGAATATTATGATCAAGACTTGCTAATTTGTAAATTATTTTTACTAGTTTGGTGTAATTATGAAAATAATAAAACCTCATAGGAAGAGAATAAAACAACAAAAGAAAAAGAGGTTAGTACTGATAAAAAGAAGCCAAAGGCTATTTATCAAGATAATTGGAGAAAAACCCTGAAGGCATTTCGAAGGTCTTTCAGACTGCCCCTCCTATCACAGGCCCAGAGCTCTAGAAGGGCAGAATATTTTCAGGAGATGGGGCTGTGACACCCCACAGGGCTGCCTTGTGTCTTTGCTCCCTACATCCCAGTGCAGCCCTCCTCAGCTGCCCCAGGTGTTGCCCAAGCAATCTCAAGGGCAGCTGACACACTATTACCAACCCCAAGTTCAGCTTCCTGCCCCATACAGAAATCCTGGCTTGACTCGCCAAAATCTGTTATAGAACTCAGGGAATTCAGCTCCTGGCTGAGGCTTGCTAAAATGTTACTCCCGGGCATTCAGCTCCTTGCTTAGGTTCACCAAAATCTTGTTACAGAACCCAAGTCCAGCCACCTTCCCCAGACAAAAAACAAACACCTTAAAAGTGAAATGTTGGTGAAAATGGAAGTCAGCTTTTTTGTGGTTGTTGTTCAGGAATACCAGTGACTTGAAGAGAGATGTTAGCATAACCCATCTCTCCAGTAAACCTGAAGAAGAATCGCCAGACTAAAACCATCTCCAAGACTCAGATTTATGGAGGGGTTTTTAAAAAGGAGATTGAAGGAATGGAATGTGGGAAGTGAAAAGCAGGAGGGAGGAGGATGTGTAAGGAGTTGGCCAGGTGCAAATTCTCACCAAGGCTCCTTCTGGATTCTGTTATTGTCCTTGATGTTATCATAGAGTCCTACTGGATTTTGATTTGCTTCAGGGTGGAATCAGCATAGCTTTATTGATGTCTTCCTTGGTTTCTCATGGTCTGGATAGTACATGTCTTGTGGCAAGTTTGCGGCTCAGGCTGACTGGAAAACAACTTTGGATTTATGTAAATAATGTCATTTTGCCCCATATCCAAGGTTCAAAATATCAAATAACCATGGAAAAAGACAGAACTCAGAAAAATGCATACTAAGAATAGAACTGTCCCCCCCACACACTTTTTTTTCCATAAAGTCGATGTGGTTTTAGGTCCTGACATGGCTTCAGTCCTGCTCACTCCAACAATGTAACTGCAGAGGGCACAAGTGGAAAACTTCATCAGCATCTTTGTGGTTTTAACTCGGTAGGCACTCAGAGTGCATGGGGCTTTGGGTCATGGTGGCTTTCATCTACATTTCAAAGGATGCACTGAAGATCTTGAAGCCTTAGGCAAATATTTGTCACAGGAGTAGAACCACTGCAGGGAGTCTCTATAGGGCAATGCTGAGCAGAAATGTTGAGTTGGAGCTGCCAGAGTCCCCACAGGACAATGCCTAGGGAAGTCACAGGGACAGGACATCTACCAGGTCCCCAGGACTGTAGAATTATCAGCATGTAATTCCAGCCCAGAATAGTCACAGGTGCCCAACTTTACCCCATGAGAGGAGTCATGTGGGCTGTGACTTGCAAAGCTATGGGTATGGGACTGCCCAAGGCCTAGGGGACCCAACTCTATTAGGCCTCATGGCTGGCTCAGTCAGCACAGCCATGTTAAGCAAGTTTCCACCCTCTTCTCCCTCTCCTTTCCCTTTTCTGCTCTAGGAAACTGATCAGCAAAATTCCTTTCCTGGGAAGGGGCAAACATGACCATTATCATCAAAAGAGCATCTTGTGGGCTGTGGTAGCAGGCATTTGGACTGGGCTGGGAGGAATGCTTTGTACTGGTAAATATAGTGGTGACACTAATCAGAAGCCTATGCCCTAAGGGACCAGATGTTATTGGACCACAAGGGCTGTGTCACCTTGCATACCACTGATTTTTAAATTGCCCATTACTCTGCCAGAACCCTCCCTCAAAGTCTTATAACCCCCCTGCTTTCCTTTGTTCAGAGGAGCTGATCTGACTCTGTCTCCCCTCCACACTGATGGAATAAAGCTTCTTGACTGAAATATTTCCTGGCTTTGGCGTCTCTCTCCCTTTCCTTTGTCTCACTGAACTGAACATTTGTTGGCACCCAATGTGGAGCCACGTAGTTGGTCTCAGCCACCCCGGCCACCGCAAACCTGACAAGACACCCTCCTGCTCTCCTTCCCTCTCTCTCAGATCTCCCATGAAAAGGCAGCATAACTGATGGCAACTGCAGGCTGTTAGCCAAGGCTACATCTCAGTACATTCTAAAGGCCTCAGGATTGTTTGCCCCAGTAATGAGCACCTGATCTGGTGGAGGCCTCTCCTTTCTCTTTTGCTTTGGCTCCCCTATCTTGTCCGAAGACTCAAGCCAGTGGCTTTTGCCATCATACTCCATTGCAATTTCTGCATCCAACATTGGCCACTGATCTCTGCTTAGGTGAGAAAATTCTTGTTTCCCTCTCACACAGGACCCCATTCACAGACAGTCCAGTAATGTCCTCAAAACCCCAGTGCCAGGGCAGTGGCTCCCTTCTCAGCTACACTGGTGGCTAGGCACCTCCACGCTTATGGATGCCTAGTGGCTGTTAGATATGAATTTAGATTCATCGGAAAATGGCGGAGGGGAAGGCGGGAGAGGAGAAGCCTGAGAAGTTGCAGTGAGCTGGAGCCACCGGAGATTATTTTTTTTTAGGTTCTTTTTCCAATATTGTTTTCTGGGTAAAGGGAGACCTAGAAGTGGAAAACCAGCTTTAAAAAAAAACTGGTTGCTGGGAATGCAGTCTGCCATCGCCAACTCAACCGTGCTTGGTGTGGACTGACGCTTGCTGCCTGCAGCTCGCAGCCTGCAGCCCACCACTGGGCATTGACAGTCCTGCACACCTGCCACTGCCATCGGCATGCCTGCATCAACTAATTTACAATTGTAAAATAGCAACTACAGATTCGAGGTTTTGGGCCAGCATTAAAGAAGATTCCTGGGAGCGCCCGAGCCGCACTGCGGGACCGAGTGAGCAGCCTGAGCGGTGGCGGCTGAGAATGGGGACAGCGACAAGGCAGAGAAGGAGCCATGCGGCCTATCACAGCCCCGTGAGTGAACCCCGGCCTGGCCCTGCTAGCAGGGAGGATGCCTGCCCAGCTTCCGCCTGCCCCACTGGGCCACTCACTGGCCTTGGGGCTCCCTCCAATTTCTCGGGTGGTGGTGGCTCCACCCCGCCTCAGCCAGGCCTGTCCTCCTCGCCTAGCTTAGCTCCTTACTGAGCCTTCCCAATTGCTTGCCCTGGCTCAGGGCTTCCCAGGGCCTGTGGGCCAGAATCCCCTCCCACTCCCTCCATGGTTCTCTGGTGGGGCTGGTGGTGTGGGGCATCCCCGGCCAGCATTGGGAGGGCAGGGAAGTGCGGACTGGGCTGACTGTCACTCCACCACACCCTGGGCTCCAGCCCCCAGTAAACTTCCTGTTACTGTGAGACAGATACCATCTCTGCAGCCACCAGTTCGGAAAAATGCCTAACCGATTTCTGGTTTGGAATAGTGTGATTGGAGTATTCCCGCATTCGCTTGAACCTCCCAGAGAGCTGACTGTGGGCAGGCGCCAGAGTTGGTCCATGCTGGGGGGATTCAAATGTGAACCATGTGCTGCGGACTCATCCCCTGAGGAGCTTACGCTCTGGTGTGGGAGATAAGACAAGTACACAAATAACCGTGATACCAGGAGGAAGGTGATAAGTCCTGAGAAAGATCTACACAGTGCTACAATGGCACGTCTGTGCCTAGCAAAAGCCTGGAAGACCTCCTGGGTGAGGCGATGCAGAGCAGGGTCTTGAAGGCCCGGCTGATAGATGAGGGTTTCAGAAGACATGTCCCAACCCAGCCCAGTGTGCACAGAACAGGGAGATGTCTAGCTAGAGAAGCGGAGACTCAGCAGAATATACACACCCTGTGGGGCTGCCACTGCAAGATTCAGCAGCCCAGCCTAGTGCGCACAGAGTGGGGAGTCATCTGGCTAGGGAGGTGGAGACTCAGCAGAAACCACACACCCTGTGGGGCCGCCACTGCAGACCAGGCCAGAGCAAACGGAATAGAGAGAAGACCTGCATGGGAAGTGGAAGCTCGACAGAGATGACACACCCTGCAGTACCACCCCATGATCCAGCAGCCCAGCAGAGTCCAAGCTGAGCAGAGAGGTGCCTCCCTGGAGAGGCCCAAGACCCGAGGCAACCACACACACAAGACACTAGAGGCCAACTGAGCAGTCATGGAGGTAGGCATACCAAATTGGCAAACACAACAACACCTTAGTCAATCGGGTCAAACCTGTGGACTGTGAAACCCCCTGCCACAATGAATAAACATAAAAAAAAGATACCAGAAATACAAAAAATCAAGAAAGTACACCACCAAAAGTTAATAAATATCAAACTCTATATCCTATAGAACAAGAAGCCCTTGAAATGACTGACAAGGAATTTCGAGTGACAATTCTAAGGAAACTGAATGAGATACAAGAAAACTCAGCTAGACATCCTGATGAAACAAGGAAAAGTATATAGGACGTGAAAGAGGAAATGTACAAGGAAATCAATGTCCTGAAAAAAAATGTAACAGAACTTGCCGAGGAGAAGAAGTTATTGGGTGAAATAAAAATCACAATGGATAGTTTAACAAGCAGGCTTGCGGAAGTGGAAGAGAGAACCTCTGAACTTGAAGATGGGCTGTTTGAAATAACACAAGCAGACAAAAAAAAAGAAAAAGAAAGAAAAAAGAATCAAAGACATTGAAGAAAATCTGAGAGAGAGATCACACAACCTTAAGTGCTCAAATATCCGAGTCATGGGTATTCCAGAAGGGGAGGAAAAAGGAGATTGCATTGAAAACATATTCAACAAAATAGTGGCAGAAAACTTCCCAGGTATAGGAAAAATCACAGATCTTCATATCCAGGAAGCTCAATGATCTCCAAATGTATTCAAACCAAAAAGGTCTTCTCCAAGACATATTATAGTCAAGTTGACAAAATTCAAAGACAAAGAGAGAATCTTAAAAGCTGCAAGAGAGAAGCATCAAATCACCTATAAGGGAGCACGAATCAGGCTAACATCAGACTTTTCCTCACAAACCCTAGAAGCTGAGAAAGGAATAGGATGATATATTCAAAATACTAAAAGAGAAAGATTGCCAGCCAAGAATATTCTACCCTGCAAGGATCTACTTCCGAAATGAAGGGCAAATAGTATTTTTCTCAGACTAACAAAAACTGCTAGAGTTCACCACCACACAACCAGCCTTACAAGAATTTGCCAAGGGAGTACTGGGTTTGGTGGCTGAAAAATAACTGCCACTGTCATAAAAACCAAAGAAAAATCAAAACCCACAAGTATAATAAAAATGGCAATCATGAAGAGAAAACAAACAAACAAAAATACTATCTACAGCCTAAGGAACCAACAAACACAGAAAACAAACAACAAATCAGAAAGCAGGGAACAAAAGACACCTAAGAAAAACAAACAACGAATAAAATGCTAGGAACAAATCAACACCTTTCAATAACAACTCTTAATGTAAAAGGCTTAAATACCACAATCAAAAGACACAGACTGGCTGACTGGATTAAAAAGGAGGACCCAACTATATGCTGCCTTCAAGAGACTCACCTCACACATAAAGACTCACATAGATTAAGAGTGAAAGGATCAAAAAAGATCTACCATACCAACGGAAAAGAAAAATGAGCTGGAGTACCTATTCTTATATCTGACAAAATAGACTTTAAACTAAAAACCATAAAAGGAGACAATGAGGGACACTATGTAATGATAAAAGGACTGATGCATCAAGAAGACATAACAATCATAAATATGTATGCACCTAATGTTGGAGCAGCCAGATATATAAAACAAACTCTATTAGACCTAAAGAAGGAAATAGACACTAATACCATAATAGTAGGGGACCTGAACACCCCACTGTCAATATGGGACAGATCATCTAAGCAAAGAATCAGCAGAGAAACACAAGATCTAAACAATACTCTAGCCCAATTGGACTTGGCAGATATCTACAGAACATTCCATCCAACAGCCTCAGAATACTCATTCTTCTCATCTGCACAAGGATCATTCTCCAGGATAGATCACATATTAGGTCACAAATCAAGTCACAACAAATTCAAAAAAATTGGAATTATCACATGTATTTTCTCAGACCAAAATGGATTAAAACTAGAAATCAATAACAAATGAAACTCTGGAAACTATACAGACACATGGAAATTAAGCAGCATTGTACTTAATGACATATGGGTCCAAGAAGAAATCAAGCAGGAAATCAAAAATTTATTGAAACTAATGAAAATAATGATATGTCATACCAAAACCTGTGGGATACTGCAAAAGTAGTATTAAGGGGGAAATTTATTGCATTAAATTTTCACCTCAGAATAATGGAAAGATGGCAAGTGAACAACCTAACTCTTTACCTTAAAGATCTAGAAAAACAAGAACAATCCAAACCTAAAGTTAGCAAACCAAAAGAAATCGTTAAGACCAGAGCAGAACTTCAAGAAATTGAAACCCAAAAAACAATACAAAAGATCAATGAATCAAAAAGTTGGTTTTTGAAAAGATAAACAAAATTGACAAACCATTAGCATGGGTAACAAAAGAAGAAGAGAGAAGATTCAAATAACAAAAATTAGAAATGAAAAAGGCGATATTACAACTGTTTCATCTGAAATACAAGGAATCATTTGAGACTACTATAAACAACTGTACACCAACAAATTTGAATATCTGGAGGAAATGGAGAAATTTCTGGACACACATAAGCTCCCAAAACAGAGCCATGAAGACATAGAAAATCTGAACAAACCAATTACAATAAAGGACAATGAAGCTGTTATCAGAAGGCTCCCAACAAGTATGTGTTGCTGTATTCTGTTTGCTAGTATTTTAGTGAGGATTTTACCAAACATTCAAAGAGGAATTGACACCGATTCTTTACAAACTATTCCAAAAGATTGAATCCGACGCAAATCGCCCAAACTCATTCTATGAAGCAAACATCATCCTGATACCAAAACCAGGTAAAGATATAACCAAGAAAGAAAACTACAGGCTGATATCCTTTATGAATATAGATGCAAAAATCCTCACTAAAATACTAGCAAACAGAATACAGCAACACATACATAAAATTATTCACCTTGATCAAGTGGGATACATCCCAGGGATGCAAGATTGGTTCACCATACGCAAATTAATAAATTTCACACACCATATTAATAAAGTCAAACACAAGGACGATATGATCATCTCTATAGATGCTGAAAAAGCATTTGATAAAATTCAGCACTCATTCATGACAAATACCCTCTATAAATTATGTATAGAGGAAAATATCTCAACATAATTAAAGACATATATGACAAACCCACTGCCAATATCATCCTGAATGGGGAAAAGCTGAAAGCTTTTCTTTAAGAACAGAAACTAGACAAGGATGCCCACTCTCACCACTCCTATTCAACATAGTATTGAAAGTACAGAGCAATCAGGGAAGAGAAGGAAATAAAGGGCATCCAGATTGGAAAAGAAGAAGTCAAACTCTCCCTGTTTGCAGATGTCATGATCCTATATATAGAACAGCCGAAAGCCTCTATAAAAATTTTTTTCCAGTTGATAAATGATTTCAGCACAGTAGCAGGATACTAAATCAACACACAAAAATCAGTAGCATTTCTTTTTTACAATAGTGAACAGGCAGAAAGAGAAATCAAGAAAGCCTGCCCATTTACAATAGGCAACAGAAAAATGATATACTTAGGAATTTAGTTATTCAAGGATGTGAAAAATCTCTATAAGGAGAACTACAAACCACTACTGAGAGAAATTAGAGAGGACACAAGAAGATGGAAAGATATCCCATGCTCTTGGATTCGAAGAATCAACGTAGTGAAAATGTCCATACTACCCAAAGTGATATACAAATTCAATGCAATCCCCATCAAAATTCCAAAGACATTTTTCTCAGAAATGGAAAGAAGTATACAGCCATTTATATGGAATAATAAAAGACCACACATAGCCAAAGGGATGCTGAGCAAAAAAAATAAAGCTGGAGGCATAACACTACCTCACTTTACGCTATACTACAAAGCTATAATAACCAATACAGTATGGTACTGGTATAAAAACAGACACACTGATAAATTGAATAGAATAGAGAATCCAGAAAACAACCCACACACTTACTGCCATCTGATCTTTGACAAAGGCACCAAGCCTATTCACTGGGGAAGGGACTGCCTCTTCAGCAAATGGTGCTGGGATAACTGGATATCCATATGCAG
>NW_007733679.1:47771-70949 GCF_000696425.1 Galeopterus variegatus | reverse complement strand
CTACTCAAAATGGATTAAAGAATTAAATATACACCCTGAACAAATAAATCTCCTCAAAGAAAACATAGGAGAAACACTTCAGGATATAGGACTGGACACAGACTTCATGAATATGACCCCCAAAGCACGGGCAACCAAAGGAAAAATAAACAAACGGGATTTTATCAAACTGAAATCTTCTGCACAGCAAAAGAAACAATTAACAGAGTCAAAAGACAACCAACAGAGTGGGAGAAAATATTTGCAAAATATACATCTGACAAAGGATTAATATCCAGAATATATAAGGAACTCAAACAACTTTACAAGGAAAAATCAAGCAACCCAGTTAAAAAATGGGCAAAAGAGCTAAGTAGGCATTTCTCTAAGGAATATATACAATGGCCAACAGACATATGAAAAAATGCTCAACATCACTCAGCATTTCGGAAATGCAAATCAAAACCACACTGAGATACCATCTCACCCCAGTTAGGATGGGTAAAATCCAAAAGACTCTGAACGATAAATGCTGGCAAGGTTGTGGAGAAAAAGGAACTCTCATCCATTGTTGGTGGGACGGCAAAGTGTTGCCACCTGTATGGAAAATGGTATGGAGGTTCCTCAAACAATTGCAGATAGATCTACCATATGACCCAGCTATCCCACTGCTGGGAAGATACCCAGAGGAATGGAAAGTATCAAGTTGAAGGTATACTTGTTCCAAAGTGTTCATTGCAGCACTCTTTACAATAGCCAAAAGTTGGAACCAGCCCAAATGTCCATCATCAGATGAGTGGCTATGGAAAATGTGGTATATCTACACAATGCAACAATATGGATGGACCTTGAGCGAATTATATTAAGTGAAATGAGTCAGGCACAGAAAGAGAAATACCACATGTTCTCACTTATTGGTGGGAGCTAAAAATAAATAAATAAATTCACACACACACACACACACACACACAAACGGGGGGGGAAGAAGATATAATAACTACAAATCCTTTAAGTTGATACGACAAGCAAACAGAAAGGACATTGCTGGGTGGGAGGGAGGAGAGGGAGGGAGGTTTCGGTCATGTACCACAATAATCAACCACATTGTATATCCACAAAATAAAAAATTAAAAATAAATAAATAAATAAATAAATAAAATGAACTTAAAAAAATAAAGAAGTGGGTCTCTTGAAGACAGCATTTACTTGGGTCTAGCTTTTTAATCCCGTCAGTCAGTTTGTGTCATTTGAATGGGGAGTTTAGTCCACTCACAGTTACGGTAGTTATTGATAAGTGTTGCTTAATTCCTGCCATTTAATTGCATCTTGTTTAGATGGCTTAAATATCTTTTGATCATTATTTCCCCTTTTATTTCTCTTCTTCAATATTAGTTGTCAATTTAAGGTGGAATGATTTTACCTCTTTCTCTTTCTTGCTGGCATTTTTTTTAACAGAGGGTTTTTCTCTTTCTTGTGTGTTTGTGATAGTGGTCACCATTATTCAGATTCCAGATGAATGACTCCCTTGAGAATTTCTGCAGAGCTGGTCATGTGTTGAACTCCCACAACTTTTGTTTGTCTGGGGAATACACTATTTCTCCCTCATTTCTGAAGGAGAGCCTTGCTGTGTAAAGAATTCTTGGCTGGCATTTTTTTTTTTCTTTTAGGGTTTTGAATATATCATTCCACTTTCTTCTGGCCTGTGGGGTTTCGGTTGAGAAGTTTGCTGATAGTTTGATGGGGGTTCCCCTAAAAGAGACCTGACACTTTTCTTTTGCTGCTTGTAGAATTCTCTCTTTGTCTTTGAGCTTTGAAAATTTAACTGTAATGTGTCTTTAGGAGGATCTTTCTGAGTTGAATTTGTTTGGGGACCTTTGAGCTTCCTGGATCTGAAGTTCTGTATCTTGCCCTACACCTGGGAATCTTTCTGTTACTGTTTCCTTGAATAGGTTTTCAATACCTTTTCCTTTCTCCTCCCCTTCAGGAATACCCACGATTCGGATGTTACAGCCCTTGAGGTTGTCTGCTATCTCTCTTTGATTTTCCTCATTATTTTCAATGCTTTCTTTCCTTATTTTATTTTATATTATTTATTTATTTATTTATTTTGGTCTGCCTGAGTTATTTCAAAAAGGTCATCTTCAAGCTCTGAAATTCTTCTGCTTGCTCTGCCCAGCTGCTCAAGCTCTCAATTGTGTTTTTATTTCAATGAGTGAATCTTTCATTTCTAGAAGTTCTGCAACAGTCTTTTAAAGGTATTAATCTCTTTGTAGATTTCCTCCTTCATAGTTTGGATATTTTTTTCTTGTTTCATTGTGTTCTCTAATTGAGTCTTCCTTTATTTCTTCAAGTTTTCTTCAGATCATTGCTCAGAATTCTTTTTCAGACATTTCAAGGTTTCCCTTTCCACGGAGTCTGACTTTGGAGCATTACTGCATTCTTTTGATGGTGTTATTTCTTCTTGTTTGTTTGTACTTCTAGTATTTTTTCATTGCCGTTTCTATTACACTGACGTTTGCTGTAGAACGGCCCTGCTTGCTACTGTGGTGGTGAATTCTTTGCTTGACAGTAGGTGTGGTTATGGTTATGTAAAAGCCACATTGGGTCCTGTTCCAGAATCTGTGGTCATACAATGAGCCCTAGCATCACCCAGTTCTGCTTGCTCACCTCAGGGCAGGTTGAGGCTCGTGGCCTGAATCTCCCCTCCACATCACAGAAGTGGCTAGGGGCAACCTCTAGCCACGGAGTTCTGCTAGTCTCACCTCCATGTGGGTTGGGGCACATTGCCTGGTGCTTCTCTCTGGGTCCGAGGAGAGGGGAGGGGCCCACAACTCTTATCTGGTATGGTCAAAGCTAACAGGTATTGGATAAATTCTTTTACAAATGTTTATTAAAATTAGCTTTAATAGTAATTATACAATGATACATAAGTAAAATTTGGTTTACTTCTTTAAAGAAGAAGTAAACCAAATTAAAAATAAAATTTTGTTTACTTCCTTGAAGAAGAATTAAATTTAAATTCTTCTTTAAAGAAGAATTTTTTGTAATATTAATGAGATAATAAAATATTTTTATTTATCTTTTGAGTGAACTGCAAAAAAAAACGGGAAAGAATGAGAAACAGATTCTATGTCTCTATTAGGTCTTTTAATACTTAGGAAAACAGTTAAGGATGTACGGTTTTATATAAATGTATAATTAATATATATTTCAAAATCACATAAAATTTCTAAAATTGTGCTGTGGCTTGGTCTATTTTGTCAGTCATAATTAGCCATTTTGTAAAATTGTTGTGGGCCATAGAAATAATCAAATTTCTTTGTCAATTGCATCTTTAACTACGGCCGTTTTAAGTCTGTATTGTGCACAGTAAATTGCTTTATTTTGATGCTTCTTTTTTCCTGAAAGCTCTTAGTGAATTCTAAAGTGCTGTGTCTTCAAGAAGGCTTGTGAAAAATAAAATAAAAAACTTTGATAGGTACTCTGAAATACAGACCTCTACTGGTGACTTTAATATTATTTAATTGGACTGGGTAAAAATTTCAACGGAAAACTGAACTTATAAATTTGCTAACCTAACCTCAAGATGAACAAGAATTACCTGAAAATAATAATGTACTGAGATGGCTTTTTAAAAAATGACGTTTTGTTTAAAAAGTATTGATTTTCATGTTTTGTTTCCCAGATTTAAGGAAAATTTCTTTTCTTCCTGAGAGCTATTTATATCTTTACAGTAATTTCGACACAATTTGTGACACTGGTTGTTTCCCCATGATTTTAACCAGTGTGTCATATTTTTAGATAAGACCAGAATGCTTTAAGAAATTGAGGTTGACTTTTATGGAGCCAATAGAAAACCACTTAGAAAGACTGGCCTAGTACCTCATCTACACAGTTCCCTTATGGGTTTCTAGCCTTGCAAAATGCCTCTTGTTTAGAATCTAACCGCTGTCACATCTCAGCTCCTATGTTGCTTAACAACTCAGATTTAGACCTCAGTGATAGAGCTTAACATTTTTCTTCCTATGGGGGACATGACTTTCTGGAAATAAGCCTTCCCAGCAACAAGGGACCAAAATATTCACCTGCGTTGATTATCAATGCTTTCTCACAAAAGAATGCTTTTTGCTCAAAAGAAGGAAATAATAATCCATATCTTTTTTCTGACCAACTTTAGCTGAATTCCTAAAAGCCTTGGGAACCTAAAATCAGGTGATAGTCATGTTCCCACATTCTGGAATTGTTGCCACAAGACTACTTTTAATCTAAAATGAGACTTATTGCATTAAAAGGCTATGTATTAACTTAGAAATGCTGAAAATGTATCTTTGTAACCCTTACTTATATATCATATATAGAATGTAAAAAAGAACTAATCATTAGCCTATGTAATAATATGTAAGCAATAGAAAAACTGATATGCTAACTAAGAGGATGTCCCCTTTCCTCTCTGCTGTAGATTGGATGCCCCCTCAACCTCATTGAGGCTTAATCCTCACTGTTAACTGCTGAGGGTGAGAAATCCTATCATGGCAATTGAAAGATGGAGCCTCAAAGAGGCGATTGTAGAGCCATGCCTAGTGAATGGATTAAACATGGTGGTCATGGGCTTGGTTCTGAGGGCTTTAAAAGGAGAGTACATAGAGTCTGTCCCTCTCTCTGCTCCACCATTTTCTCAGTCTGATATTCTGTCATTGCTGTCGCCACGAGCAAGGCTCATATCAGATGTGCCCCCTGGACTCTGAACTTCCCAGCTGCAGAAACTGTAAGCAATAAATTTCATTCTTGTAAATCACTCAGTTCCAATTATTTTTTTGTAAGCAACAGAAATGGACTAACACAGAACATTGGTACCACAGAACTGAGGTGTTGCTTATAACAAATACTTGAAAATGTGGAAACAGCTTTGGAACTGGGTGCAGAGGAGAAGCTGAAGGAATTTGGAGGAACAAGCTAGAAAAAGCCTAACTGCTAGTGAAAGTTTAGAAGACAAGAAAACCAGGGAAACTTGGAACATTTTAGAGACTGATTAAATGGTGGTGACCAGAATACTTATGGAAATTTGGATTATAAAGACCACTCCAATGACGTATCATATGTAAATGAGAAGGGACTTATTGGAAACTAGGGCAAAGATCAATTTTGCTATGAACTGGCAGTGTAATTGGCTGCATTGTGTCCATGCCCTAGGACTTTGTGGAAATTGGAACTTAAGAGTTGTGAACCAGAGTATTTGGTGGAAGAAATTTCTAAGCAGCAGAACATTCAGGAAGCTGCTTGACTACTTGCAACAGCCTATGCTAAGTTATGGTAGCAAAGCCAGAATTTAAAAGGGGAGCAGATCATAAAGATTTGGAAAATGTACAGCCTGGCCATATGGTAGAGCAGCAGCCAGTATTTTCAGAAGAAAAGTCCAATGGTGCTAAGAAGATTGGTGCAAAATAAAGGGATTATCAAGAGAAGGGGGAAAGGCCCCTGAAGGCATTGCAGAAGCCTCTGGGGCCAACATTTCCATTTCAAGCCCGAAGACCTAGGGAGGCAAAATGGTCTTGGGGAACAGGCCTGAGGTACCCTCCACAGGCTCGCTGCCCAGGGTCACCTCAGGATGCTGCTCCCCACACCAGCACCCCAACTGCTTTGGCTGCTCCAGCGATGGCTACATTGGCCCCAGGTGTAGCTGGCTCCACAGCTTTGGAAAATACAAGCCAAAAAAGCCTTGGTGGCATCTATGTGGCATTAGGTCTGCAGGCTCACAGAATGCCAGAGCTCTGAAGGCTTGGGAGCCTCCACCCCAATTTCAAAGAATGTATGGAAAACTCTGGGGGCTCAGGAAGAGATCTGTCACAGGGGCAGAATCACTGCCAACAGCCTTTGCCACAGCAATGCCAAATGGAAATGTGGGGTTTGAGATGCAGCAGATAAACCCCAACAGTGCCATGTCTAGTGGAACACCAGCCTGGGAGAGCTGAAGCATGGCCTCACACCAGGAAGGCCATAGAAGCAGAGCTGCCGGAGGACTTGGGGACCCAACTCCCACACCAGCGCGCAGAAAACTCCAAACATGAAATCTAGGTACATGATTCACCAGATTCGAGATTTAATGCCTGCCCTGCTGGATTTTGGTCTTGTTTGGGACCTGTTACCCTTTTCTTTTGGTCTGTTTCTCCCTTTTTGAATGGGAATATGTATATACCTTACGCTTGCCCTGCCACCGTATATTTGAAGTAGATAATTTGTATTGATTTCATAGATGGTACTTTGAACTTTGGACTTTTGAGTTGAAACAAGTTAAGACTCTGGGGATGAAATGAATATACTAGTGTGTGAAAAGGACATAAGTTACGGGGGAGTCAGGGGCAGAATGCTGTAGATTGGATGGCCCTCCCAACCTCATTGAGGCTTAATCCTCACCATTAACTTTTGATGGTGGGAAATTTTATTATGATAATTGAAAGATGGGCCTTAAACAGATGATTAGATTGTAGGGTCATGCCAGTGAATGGATTTGAAATGGTGGTTTGGGTACCATTCTGAGGGCTTTAAAAGGGGAGCACATAGAATCTGTCCCTCTCTCTGCTCCACCATTTTCACAACGTGATACTCTGTTGTCACTGTCCCCATGACCGTGGTTCTCACCAGATGTGTTCCCTAGACTTTGGACTTCCCAGCCTCAGAAACTGTAAGAAATAAATTTCATCTTCTTATAAATCACTCAGTTCCAAGTATTTTGTTATAAGCAACAGAAATGGACAAATACACTCCCCTTTGTTCTTTACTTTTCTGTGATTGTAAAAAATGCTAACATTCTGCTGGCTCTTCAAGAAGAACTTCCCAAGGCAACTTGGTGTTGTTTCCCTGGTCTGAAGTTTTTGGCTAAAATGAACATATTTGGCCTAAATAAACTCTCTGATACTTATCAATGCCTCAGGAGAGGGTCTTTTGTTTGCTTTCTTTCCAGGTCGACAGACTGAAAACTGGCTTCTTCTTATGATCTTGATCAACACACTTAGCCTCTGATATTTAGTTTTTTTCCATGTAAATTTTGGGCATAAGTAAATTCTTCATAAACATACCCTGCTCAAAGAATGATATTTTTTTACCTATCGTGTTAGGGACACTACCTTGTACTTGCACTTCTTTGTTCACCCCAATTATAGCTGTCATCTCATTATTACTATAATTATTCTGTTTTCATATCTGTCTCCCAACCAGATCTTGAACACTATAAAGGGTAAAACTCGGCTTAAGTCATTTCATGTTACTAGAGCCCAGAACAGATCCTGGTATAGTTCGTTACTGATCTTGGCTCTCCCTTTTGAGAAGTGTGTAGCATCAGCATATTTCAGACTTTTAGCTCTGTGTTATGTGTCTTGTCCTATTACTCTCTTCACAACTTCACATCTGATTACACCCTTCATGAGCCTGCTCTGGACAATATACTGATGTGTGTTTGTGTGTGTGTATGCGTGTGTGTGTGTGTGTGTGTGTGTGTGTATCATTCTTATTTATGGTAATGTTAAACAAAAATTATTCAATGATACTTGCTAAAGCATGTGGGAAAGACTTTTTATAAGGGGAGCTATCATAATATTTTTGTCCCTATGGTGATAAAATTTTGCTGTGGGGGAGAGAGGTTGAACCCAACTATGAATACAGCATAGGCAAATGGGCATTCATAGCCAAGCAGCAAGGTGGTAGTCATGGATGGAAAATTACCAAAAGGAAACATCAGGGGTAAGGAGAGATTTGGGGCAAGAATTCTAACAGAATTTTTGCTGAAGATAGGCCAGGGTAATCAGACATCAGCTGGGGGATGGTAGAGGATGAGAAAACTGATAAGATATCAAGGGTGATCAGATATCCAGAGTGGGGTGGTTCTTGCTAAACTGACTTACATGGGGTTTTGCTGAAACTGGATCTTAGAGGGATGTGCACAGATGGGCTTAGGAAGAGGCTTAGAAGTCTGATGAAAGATTGGTCAAGCAAAATATCTTTGACAGTAGTAATGTTTTATAAATTCATTAAAAGCACTGAATTTGTGAATTCTAAACTATTGCTTCTAGGACCAACACAGGATTGGAATTCCATGAGCCCCTGATCACATTTTCATTAAGCAAAGTGACCTCTCCATTATATAGGTTTATTTGCCAATGCTCTTGTGAAACAACCTTGTCTCATCAGTGTTGAAAACCTGATCTTCTATATCTCATCTTTTCAATTTGGATACCCTTTATTTCTTTCTCTTCCCTAAGTGCTCTGGCTAGAACTTCCAGTATTGTTTTGAATACTAGGGGTGAAAGTGGGCATCCTTGTCTTGTTCCAGACCTTAGAGAGAAAGCTTTCAACTTTTTCCATTCAGAACGAGGTTTGCTGTGGGTTTGTCATATATACCCTTTATTATGCTGAGGTATGTTTCTTCTGTACCCAATTTGTTGACAGTTTTTATCATGAAGAAATGTTAAATTTTATTAAATGCTTTTACTGTGTCTATTGAGATGATCCTATGGCTTTTGTCCTTCATTCTGTTAATTGATGTATTGTGTTTATTGATTTGTGTATGCTGGATCATCCTTGCATCCCTGGGATGAATCCCACTTGATTGTGTTGAATAATCCTTTTATTGAGCTGCTGAATTTGGTTTGCTAATATTTTGTTGAAGATTTTTGCATTTGTGTTTATCAGAGATATTGACCTGTAGTATTTGTGTGTATGCGTGTGTGTGCATGTGTTTGTGTGTGGGCACGTGCATCTGTCTGTCTGTC
Organism: Galeopterus variegatus; assembly: GCF_000696425.1. NCBI lineage: Eukaryota > Metazoa > Chordata > Mammalia > Dermoptera > Cynocephalidae > Galeopterus > Galeopterus variegatus. The sequence goes on along the minus strand of NW_007733679.1, from coordinate 62,208 downwards.
TGTCTTTGATTTTAGTATCTGGTAATGCTGGCTTCATAGAATGAGTTTAGAAGTGTTCCCTTTTCTTCAAGTTCTTGAAACAGCTTGAACAGAATTGGTATTAGTTCTTGCATAAGCATTTAATAGAATTTAGCAGTGAAGCTGTCAGGTCCCGGACTTTTCTTTAATGGGAGACTTTTTATTACTGCTTTGATCTTGCTCTCCATTATCAGTATGTTCAGGTTTTCTATTTCTTCATGATTCAGTCTTGGTAAGTTGTACGTATCCAAAAATTTATCCATTTCTTTTAGGATTTTCCAATTTATTGTAGTATAGTTGTTACTGGTAGTTTCCTATGACCCTTTGTATTCCTGTGGTATTAGTTGTAATGTCTCGCTTTTCATATCTGATTTTATTTATTTATTATTTTCTTTCTTTTTTCTTAGTTACTACAGCTAAATGTTTATCAATTTTCTTGGTCTATCTTTTCAAAAAGTCAATTTTTTGTTTAGTTGGTTTTTTGTATTTTTTAGCCTTTATTTTGTTTATTTCTGCTTCAATCTTTATTATGTTTTTCTTTCTACTTATTTTGGGTTAAGATTGTTTTTGTTTTTATAGTTTCTTGAGGTATAAATTTTGATTATGTGAGATCTTTCCACTTTTTTGATATATATCGAAAATCCTAATAACATTACAAAAAAAAAAAAACCCTGTAAATACTAATAAATAAATTTAGTAAAATTTCAGGATACAAAATCAAGAGAAAAATCAGTAGCATTTCCACATGCCAGTTGTAAACTATAGGAAAAAAGAAAAAAAGAAAACATTTCCACTTGCAATAGCTACAAAAAATGCCTAGAAATAAACTTAACCAAGGAGGTGAAAAATCTCTAAAATGAAAGCAGTAAAACATTGATAAAACAAATTGGAGAGGACACAAATCAATAGAAAGATATCTATAAAGATATTAGAAGAATTAATATTTTTTAAATGTAAATATTACCCAAAGTGATTTACAAATTCAATTCAGTCCTTATAAAAATACCAATAACACTCTTCACAGAAATAGGAAAAGATAGCCAAAGCAATACTGAGCAAAGAGAACAAAGTTGGAGGCACTACACTACCTGACTTTAAAATATACTACAAAGCTATAGTAACCAAAACAGCATGGTATGGAACATAATAGAGAACCAAGAAATAAATTCATGTACTTACTGCCAACTGATTTTCAATAAAGGTGCCAAGAATATACACAAGAATACACATAGGGAAAAGAGATTCTCTTCAGAATATGCTGCTGGGAAAACTGGATATCTATATGCAGTAGAGTGAAAGTAGACCCTTTTCTTTCACCATATGCAAAAATCAACTCTAAATGCATTAAGAACTTAAATGAAAGACATGAAACTATTCAACTACTAGAAGAAAATATAGGAGAAATCCTTCACAAAATTGAAATGGTCAAGGATTTTTCGAACAAGATCTCAAAAGCCCAGTTAACAAAAGCAGAAATAGACAAATGGGATTATATCAAATTTAAAAGCTTCTGCACAACAAAGGAAACAATCAAGTGTAGAGACAACCTATCAAATGGGAGGAAGTATTTGCAAACTATTCAGGTGACAAAGAGTTAATATCCAAAACATGCAGGAAACTCTAACGACTCAATAACAAAAACCAATTCTATTAAAAAATGGGCAAAAGACCTGAACAGACATTTCTCAAAAGAAGACATACGGATGGTCAATGATACCCATTGATACCCAAAAATTCAACATCACTAATCATCAGGGAAATTCAAGTCAAAACTACAATGAGATATCATCTTTCTCCAGCTAGAATGGGAGTGTAAAAAGACAACAAATAACAAATGCTGGTGAGGATGTGAAGAAAGGGGAACTTCTATGCACTGTTGGTGGGAATGTAAATTAGTCCAGCCACTACAAAAAATAGCATGGAGGTTCCTCACAAAAACTAAAAATAAAACTACCATATGATTCAGCATTCCCATTACTGGGTATATAACCAAAGGAAATGAAATCAGTATGTTGAAGATATATCTGCACTCTCATGTTTATTGCATCACTATATGCAACACCCAAATTATGGAGTCAACCTATGTGCCTATCTATAGATAATTCAATTTAAAACATGTAGTATATGTACACAATGTAATACTATTCTTTTATAAAAACAGAGTAAAATCCTGTCATTTGCAGCAACATAGAAGAACCTGGAGGACTTATGTACAGTGAGATAAGCTAGCACAGAAAGAAAAACACCACACGATCTCATTCATGTGGAATCTAAAAAAAGTTGATTTCAGTGAAGTAGAAAGCAGAATAGTGGTTACCAGAGGCTGGAGAGCATCGGGAAAGGGGGGACAGGAAGGGATTGGTCAACAGACACAAAGTTACAGTTAGATAGGGAGAATAAGTTAAGGTATTCCATTACACAGTAGGATGACTATAGCTGATAACGAAATTTCAGGGTAGGTATAGGAGAGGATTTTGAATGTTATCACCACAAATAAATGGTAAATATTTGAAGTGATGGATATCATAATTACCCTGATTTGATCATTCTACAACCTATATTTGCATTGAATCATCACACTGTATCCAATGAATATGCAGAATTATGTTCCAATTATAAATAAAAAACACAGTACAATACAATGCAATAATTGATGTTTCATATAGCTCTTTTCCTGTATAACACTTAGCAGGTATTTAAAAAAATTCTTCCACAGTCTTGTGATCTGTAGAACCTGCCGCACCTACAAGTTTAATATAATTCACGTTGTATTGCCTTTTGAAACATGTGAGCCAACCAGAGCTAGCCAAAAATGGATTAACATTTTTCCAGACACTGAGCAACATGACCTTAAGTTTCTTTAGCTTCAAGTCTTACAAAAATGTTGTCTACTACACATTCTAAAAATCAGTCCTTACCTCATGAATCGGTAAGTCTAGCCACTTTTCCAATTCTCCTGTAAATTCATCATACACTGCATCTTATTTTTGCTCCTCCCAGAGTGGCTTAACATAAATATCAACTGATTTTCTCTTTTTCTTAATGTACCATATTGTTGATTCATTTAATTTTTATTTATTTTATTTTTATTGATTATACATATTCATGTGACATGGAGATCACCGTCAATACCTGTGCCAAAGTTATGGTGAGATCAATACTATCGGCGTGCTCACCACCTCAAATTGCAACTGTTCCCCATGTGCCCCACTCAAACTCTCGCCAGCCCCCCTCCCCCTCAATGTCTACCCCCAGCAACCCTAGTTCTGTTCTCTCCTTCTGCAAGTCCAATGCACCACTGTGGTCTTTCTTTCCTTCCTTCTTTCTTTCTTAGCTCCCACTGATGAGTGAGGATATGTGGCATTTTTTCCTCTGTGGCTGGCTTATTTCACTTAACATATTTTTCGCCAAGCTCATCCATGTTGCTGCGAATGAAAGAATTTCATTTTTTTTTTTTTTTTTTTGGTTATGGCTGAGTTGTTTTACAATGTGTTTATATACCACATTTTCCGTATCCAGTCATCCAACAATGGACATTTAGGTTGGTTCCATATCTCGGTTATTGTAAATAGAGATGTGATGAACATGGGAGTGCAGGTATCCCTTCAACATGATGATTTACAACCCTTTGGGTATATACCCAGAAGTAGGATTGCCAGATCCTATGGTAGATCTATCTATAGTTGCTTGAGAAATGTCCATACTGATTAACATAGTGGTTGTACTAATTGACTGTCCCACCAACAGTGTAGGAGAGTTTCTCTCTCTCCGCATCCCTGTCAGCATTTGTTATTCTCAGGTTTTTTTACTACAACCAGTCTAAGTGGGGTGAGATGATATCTCAATGTGGTTTTAATTTGCATTTCCCTGATGATAATTGATGTCAAACATTTCCCTGTTGACCATTTGTGTGTCTTCCTTCAAAAAATGTTTGTTTAGCTCCTTTGCCCATTTTCAAACTGGGTTATTTGGTTTTTTTTTTTTTTTTTTTTTTTTTTTTTTTTACTGTGTAGTTGTTTGTGTTCCTTGTATATTTTGGATATTAATCCCTTGTTGGATGTATAGTTTACAAATATTTTCTCCCATTGTGTAGATTGTCTTTTCACTCTGTTGATAATTTCCTTTTCTGTGCAGAAGCATTTTCATTTGATATTATCTCATTTATTGATTTTTCTTGTGGCTTGTGATTTGGGGCACTTATTCATAAGGTCTTTGCCAGTCCTACATCCTGAAGAGTTTCCCCTGTGCTTTTCTTTGGTAGTTTTATAATTTCAGGTCTTATACTTAAGTCTTTAATCCATTTTGAGTTGATTTTGTTATATGGTGAGAGGTTCAGGTCTAGTTTCATTCTTCTGCATATGGATGTCCAATTTTCCCAGCACCACTTATTGAAGAAGCAGTCTTTTCCCCAATGTATGTTCTTGGTTCCTTTGTCAAAGATCTGTTGGCTGTAAGCATGTGGGTTGATTCCTGTGTTCTCTACTCTGTTCCGTTGGTCTGAATGTCTATTTTTATGCCAGTATAATGCCAATTAGGTCACTATACCTTTATAGATTAATTTGAAGTCAGGTAGTGCTATGCCTCTGGCTTTATTTTTTGTTCAGGATTGCTTTGAGCATTCGTAGCCTTTCATTGTTCTATAAGAATGTTAGGATTTATTATTATTATTATTATTATTATTTCTGTGAAGAATATCATTGGTATTTTGACGGGGATTAGAAAATCCCAGGACTGGATGGCTTTATTGTGAATTCCACCAAACTCTTAAAGAGGAAATACTGACAATTCTCTTCAAACTATTCCAGAATATTGAAACAGACGCTGCTCTCCTGAACTTATTCTATGAGGCCAGCATCACCCTGATACCAAACCAGACAGAGATACACCAAAAAAATAAAACTGCAGGCCAGTAATTCTGAAGAACATAAACACAAAAAGTTTCAACAAAATACTACAGAACGGAATACAGCAACATATCAAAAACATTATACACCGTGGTCAAGTGGATTCTTCCCTGGGAGTCAAAGATGGTTCAAGATACACGTCAATGAATGTGATACACCACATCAACAAAAAGAAGGACAAAACCCATATGATTATCACAAAATATGAAGGAAAATGCATTCGACAAAATTCAACATCCTTTCATGATAAAGGCTCCCAGCAAATTAGGTACAGAAGGAAAGTATCCCAACACAATAAAAGCCATATATGACAAGCCCACTGCCAATACCATCATGAATGGGGAAAAGCTGAAGTTTATTCCCTTTGGAACAGGAACAAGACAAGAATGCCCACTATCATCATTCCTATTCAATATAGTATTGGATGTACTAGTCAGAGCAATCAGGCAAGAGAAAAAAATAAATGGCATCCAGATTGGACAAAACAAAAGCAAACTCTCCCTGTTTTCAGATCACATGACCCTATATATAGAAAAACCTAAAGACTCTACTAGAAATCTCTTGGAGCTGATTAACAATTTCAGAAATGTTGCAGGATTCAAAATCAATGCCCCCAAATCTGTAGCATTCATACTCTCCAATAATGAACTAGCAGAAAAAGAAATCAAGAAAGTAAGTCCATTTACAATAGTCACCCCCCACCCCACAAAAACTGTATTGTTGATTCATTAACACTGACCTCACAACCAACAACACTAAAGCTTATACCTGAATGAACACATTTTCTCTGTAATTCACATCCCAGCCTTTCTGCACTTAGGAGCACTAGAAAGCACTTCAGCATTTCATTTAAGGCTCATTTTAAACAGTGAAATAACCAAAAAAATAACACACACACACACACATGCACACACACACAAATACATGAGAAATGTGGCAGTAAAGAGATCATCTTAAAAATTATACAATATGATAGCTGAAACGAGAAGCAGGGTTTTACCTCATTGGGCTTTGGCTGGAAGTGTGAAACTGAATTTTTTCCCCCTCTGTGAGTGTCTACGACTAACTGTGAAAGCACTCATGAGTATTGATTTGAGCGTTATGAATAAATTTTAGCAGATAGACAAATACACAAATGCAGAATCTGTGAATCAGGAAGATCAACTATATTTTTAAAATGCATAAACTGTAGAGTGAGTGTAGGCAAACTACCTGGCTCATTTTAATTTGGTGATAAAATATGTAGATATTTTTTAGGCATTGATAAAAGCAAATATGGGAATCAAAAATTCAGTGGAAACAGGTCCAAGTGCACACCTATGTGCAAGGCCTTTCTCTGTGTTTTCCTCCTATTTCTTAAGACATTACTCTTCTTTTTTAAAAGTGTATTGTACTAAAATTGAGTGTACATATCTATGGAGTACAGAGTTGAATACCCACGTGCAGTATGTGGTGCTCACATCAGAATAATTACTATATTCAATAATACACACTATCATTGCTATTCATGGCCCTTTACCCATTCCTCCCCTCCCTTCTGTCTCCTGCTTCTAGTAACCCTACTTGTCCTTTTGAATGTTCAATGTATTATTGGGAATGTTGTATCTTTCTTTCTTACTTACTTTTATATATTTGTTATTTTTAGCTCCCATTTATGAGTGAGAACATATGGTATTTATCTTTCTGTGCCTGGCTTATTTCACTTAATATTATTTTCTCTAAATTCATCCATGTTGTGGCAAATGGCAATATTTCATTCTTTTTTATAGCAAAGTAATATTTCATTGTGTATATATACCACATTTTCCTTATCCCGTCATCTGATGATGGACATTTAGGTTGGTTCCAACTGTTAGCTACTGTAAATAGAGCTGTGATAAACATGGGGGTGCAGGTCTGTCTTCAACAGCACGCTTTCCATTCCTTTGGGTATATACCCAACAATGGAATTCTTGGAGAGTATGGCAGTTCTATCTGAAGTTGTTTACGGAGTCTCCACACCATTTTCCATAATGGCTGCACCAATTTATAATCCCACCAACAGTGTAGGCAGGTACCCTTTTCTCCACATCTTCACCAGCATTTGTTGTTTTCCATCTCTTTGATGATAGCCAGTCTAACTGGGGTGATATGGGATCTTAGTGTGGTTTTGATTTGCATTTCCCTGATGCTGAGTGATGTTGAGCATTTTTTCATGCGTCTGTTGGCCATTTACATATTATCCTTTGAGAGATATCTATTTAGTTCCTTTGCCCATTTTTTAATTTGGTTATTTGTTTTTTCACTGTTAGGTTGTTTGAGTTCCTTGTGTATTCTGGATATTAATCCTTTGTCAGATGCATAGTTTGCAAATATTTTCTCCCACACTAAGTTATCTTTGGCTTTGTTAATTGTTTCTTTTGCTATGCAGAAGCTTTGTAATTTTTTTCTTATGTTGCCTGTGCTTTGGGGGTCATATTCACAAAATCTTCGCCCAGTCCTACTTCTTGAAGTGTTTCCCCTGCATTATCTTTCAGGAGCTTCATAGTTTCCAGTCTTACATTTAAGTCTTTAACCCATTATGAGTTAGTTTTGGTGTATGGTGTGACTTACAAGTCCAGTTACATTTTTCTACATATGGATGGCCAGTTTTCCTAGCACCATTTATTGAATAGACAGTCTTTTCCCCAATGTATGTTCCCATTGCCTTGTCATAGATCAGTTGGCTGTAGGTTTATGGACTGATTTCTGGGTTCTCTATTCTCTTCCATTGGTTCAAGTGTCTCTTTTATGCCAGGACCATGCTGTTTTGGTAACTATAGCTTTGTAGTATAGCTTGAAGTCAGGAAGTGTTATGCCTCCAGCTTTATTTTCTTTGCTCAAGATTGCCTTGGCTACTCAGGGTCTTTTGTTGTTCCACACGAACGTTAGGATTGTTTTTTCTATTTCTGTGAAGAATGTCATTGGTATTTTGATGTGTATTGCATTGAATCTGTATATTGCTTAGGGAAGTATGGACATTTTCACAGTGTTTATTTTTCCAAGAAATGAGCAAGGAGTGTCTTTCCATGTTTTTGTGTCCTCTTTAATTTCTTTCAACAGTGATTTCATTGTAGAGATCTTTCACTGCCTTGGTTAAATTGATTCCTACGTATTTTGTTACTTTTCTATGAGACTACTGTAAATGGGCTTGCTTCCTTGATCTCTTTTTTGGCTAGTTCATTGTTGGAGTATAAAAATGCTACGGATTTTTGCATGTTGATTTTTTATCCTGCAACTTTACCAAAGTCATTTATCAACTCTAAGAGGGTTTTTTGGTAGAGATTTTGGGCTGTTCTATATACAGGACTGTTTCATCTACAAACAGGGACAATTTGACATCATCTTTTCCAATCTGGATGCCTTTTATTTTTTTGTCTTCCCTAATTACTCTGGCTAGTACTTCCTGTATTATGTTGAATGGGAGTGGTGAGAGTGGGCATCCTTGTCTTGTTCCCATTCAGGATGATATTGACAGAGGGTTTGTCATATATGGCTTTTAGTATGTTGAGATGCTTTGCTTCAATACCTAATTTGCTGACAGTCTTTATCACGAAGGATGTTGAGTTTTGTCAAGTGCCTTTTCTGCATCTATTGAGATAATCAAATGGTTTTTGTCATTGATTTTATTGATGTAGCATACCACAATTATTGGATTATGTACGTTAAATCATCCTTGCATCTCTGGGATCAATCCCACTTGACCATGGTGTATAATTTTTTTGATGTGCTGCTGCATTCTGTTTGCTAAGATTTTGTTGAGGATTTTTGCATCTATGTTCATCAGAGATATTGGCCTGTAGTATTCTTTTTTTGCTGAGTCTTTGTCTGGCTTTGGCATCAGGATGATACTGGCTTCATAGAATGAGTTGGAGTGAATGGCCTCTGTTTCAATTTTTTGGAATAGTTTAAAAGAATTGGCATTAATTCTTTCTTAAATGTTTGGTAGAATTCAGCATTAAAGCCATCTGGTCCTAGGCTTTTCTTTGTTGGAAGGTTTCTGATTAGTGCTTCAATCTCTTTGCTTGTTATTGGTCTGTTCAGGTTTTCTATTTCTTCTTGGTTTAGTCTTAGTATTCTGTATGTGTCCAGAAATTCATCCGTTTCCTCCAGGTTTTACAGTTTGTTAGTGTATGGTTGTTCATAATAGTCTCTAATGATTCTTTGTATTTCTGTGGTATTGGTTGTTATGTCTGCTTTTTCATCTCTAATTTTTGTTATATGGGTCTCCTCTCTCCTTTTCTTAGTTAATCTGGCTAATGGTTTGTCTATTTTATTTATTTATCTTCTCAAAAAACAACTTTTTGTTTGGTTGATCTTTTGCGTTGTTTTTTGGGTTTCTACTTCATTTAGTTCTGCTCTGATCTTCATTATTTCTTTCCATCTATTGCATTGGGATTGGATTGCTCTTGTTTTTCTAATTCTTTTAGTTGCAGTGTTAGGTTGTTAGTTTGAAAACTTTTGATTCTTTTGACATAAGCATTTAATGCAATAAATTTCCCTCTTAGAAGTACTTTTGCAGCATTCCTTATATTTTGGTATGATGTTTCATTATTTTCATTAGCTTTGAGGAATTTTTTGATTTCCTGTTTAATTCGTTCTTGGCCCCATATGTCATTCAGCAGCATGTTGTTTAATTTCCATCTATTTGTATAGTTTCCAAAGTTTTGTTTTTTGTTGATTTCTAGTTTTAATCCATAGTGGTCTGAAAAGATACATGAAATGATTTCATTTTTTAAAAGTTTATTGAGGCTTGATTTGTGACCTAGCATATGGTCTATCCTGGAGAATGTTCCATGAACTGCTGAAAAGTATGTATATTTTGAAGCAGTTGTATGAAATGTTCTATAGATATCTGCCACGTCCAATTGGTCTAAAATGTGGTTTACATCCTGTGTTTCTCTATTGTGGGTTTTGTTCTTTCTTGTGTATTCATGAAGATGATTATTGTTTTTTGGATTCCAGATGCAGGACTCCCTTGAAGATTTCTTGTAGGGTTGGTTGTGTGGTGGTGAACTCTCAGTTTTTGTTAGTGTGGGAAATGAACTATTTCTCCTTCACTTCTGAAAGATAGCTTTGCAGGGTACAGTATTCTTGGCTAGCAGTTTTTTTTCTTTTAGTATTTTGAATACATCTTCCTATTCTCTTCTGGCTTGTAGAGTTCCTGTTGAGAAGTCTGCTGTTAGTCTTATGGGGACTCCTTTATATGTGACTTGAAGCTTGTCTCTTGCTGTTTCTAAGATTCTATCTTTGTCTTTGACCTTGAACAGTTTGACTACAATGTGTCTGAGAGAGGACCTTTTTGGATTGAAATTTTTACATGGAATTCCTTCTCAGTTATTACAAATATTTCCTGTTCTGCAGGGTCTGTTTCTTAAGGGTCATGATATTCCTTTGGTAGAGCAGTATTTTCTTGTTGTCTCATATTTTTAGTAACTTTACATTGATGTTTAGTCATCCAGAAGAGCTGTTCATTCTTCCATTACTATCTTTCCCTGGATTCTGCTGGTGGCTTTCTTTGTGCCAATTCAGATAAGTGGTTGGTTATCTGCCTGCACAGTTGCAGTGGCTACTATGGCTTCTGGTATGGTAGCAGGTCACTCTCATGGTGGTGGTGGCTGTGGCAGAGGCTTTGGCAGGTTTCCTGTGTGGCAGAAGTGGCTCCAGTAGTGGTAGGCTGCTTGCACAACAATTGTGGCTATCTGGCAGTGCTGGTGGTGGCAGTAACTGCAATAGTGATGGTTGTACTAGCTGCCTGCTTGGCTGTAGTAACCTCCATAGCTGCCGGTGCAGGTACAGTGACTGTAGCAATAGCTGGGCTAACATGAGGAGGTGTCACCTGCACTAGTGGCCGTAATTGTTTCCCTTGCATCTACAGTGTCCACAGCAGTAGAGGGGTTACCATGTGAGGGTAGCAGCAGCACTGGCAGCTGCAACGGCCTCCTTTGAGCTTGCTGTGTCTGCAGTGACAGCAAGGTTACTTCATTGGGGCAGAAGTGTTGCCAAAGGCTGTACCTTCTTCCTTTCCATCTGCAATGTCCACAGTGGAAGCAAGAGAAGTGGGGTTGCCTTGTGGGGTGGCAGTGGTTCTTTTTAGCTGCCACAGACTCTAATACCTCTCCAGCATCTGCAGCAGTAGGGGGGTTACCTCAATGGGGCAGCAGTGCCACTGGTGGTTGGATCTGCTTGACTCTCATCTGTGGTGTCCTTGGTGTTATCCTAGGTGGCAGTGGAATTACCTCATGGTGACAACAGCAGCAGCAATGGCTGCACCTGCCTTACTCTTGTCTGCAGTGTCCCTGGTGGCTGCAGGGTCAATTTGCTGCAGGGGCTGCCCTTTTCTCTCTTACTCCCTCAGTGGCTCAGGCAGCTGCGGGGTTAATTTGCTGCAGAAGCAGTGGTTCTGGGGATTGCAACTGCCTCGCTCCCTCCCTCAGGGGCTTTGCAGCTGCAGGGCTAATTCACAGTGGAATCAGCAATGCTGGGGTCTGCCACATCCTTGCTTACTCCCTCAGACCCAGCCAGTCCTACTATTGTGATGGCTATGGCTGCAGCAGCCACACTGCATGCAACAGCAGCAGGGGACCCGCAAGAGGCAGAGCTGGCTGTTGAGGCTGCTTGGCCAGGGATCCCATGCATGGTTGGCCTGGCTGGTGCAGGGGTGTAGACAGCTGTTAACAAAGTCTGCTGAACTGCAGGTGGCTGCAGCAGGGGACCTGCACATGGTCGGGCTGACTGGTGTAGCAGTGTGGGCAGGGATCCTGTTTATGTCTGGCCTGGTTAGAGCTGTAGCACCGGTTTGGGCGGTTTCTGGCAACAGCAGCAGCTGGGGCCACATTTCAGGCAACAGCAGTGGGTGGGGCCATGCTGCATGCAACAGCGGCATGGGGTGTGTTGAAACTCACAGAGGGAAGGCATGTGATGGTTCCAGTTCTTGATGATGTCACTGGCATGCAGTGCTGGTAGTGAAGTGCCTGTTCTAGTCTTCTCCTGTGGGAGAAACATGTCCTAGTTTTCTCTAGTCTTCCATCTTCCCACAATCCTATCCCTTATAAGACATTACTCTTCTGTATTCCACAGGCTGCTCGTCCTCTTTGCATTCCTACTGGAAACCGTAAATGTTACTAGTTCAGTATGTGGAGTCTTTCATTTTCCTATTCTGTTTATGTGCTTTTTCCTCTCATTTAGCTATGAGACCATTGAATGTAGGGAACAGGATTATTTGGTATTATTTGTATAATTCACATACAGGATAATATTTAAAACCTGCTAAGAACCACTGGATGTTTATTGAATTTATTAATTTTTTTGTGACATGAAGTCAACAAACATTTGATCTAGTTATAGTGGATGCAATTTGTATAGGTACCAAATGTGTGGCTTTGAATATCAGGTGACAAATAAAATCATCTTTGGAGGAGCTACAGTGCAGAGCTGACATTTTTCTGTAGCATTCCATATAGTTCTCACAGCGTTCAACAAAGACTTCAATTTTGAAAAGGGTATTTACCTTCTAGACACTAATACATCACTATTAAAATTTTTGTCATTTTTTTATGCAAGAAGTATTTTCATTAAGTTTGAATTATATTTAAATGAAAATGTTTAACTCAGACTTCTGTTTATTTCTCAAATGAAGTGACAAGGACTGGATTTACCCTTCCACCTGAAACAACCAGAAGAAAATGCTGGCAAAATATGTGACACAACAGATTTCAAGACATGGGATATCATGCAACAAAAGACGGTGATCTCCGAGAGACAAAGACAAATTTGCCTTAGCTTACTGCCTTGAAAGAGTTCCCAGGTTTTAGAGCATGGAAGAGTACAGCCAGGCAGACCCTAAGAATTGGGAGTGGAAGAAAATAAAAAAAATGTCTAGGAGACCAAGGTGTCCATAGTTTAAAAGAAATAATACCAAAGAGGAAAAAGTTGTATAGTGAGCCCAGAAAGTCTGTAGAGTACCCCTCATGTACTCAGCAAAGCACTAATCATGAATGTTAGGAAATTATCTGAGGATGGAAGAAAAAATACAAAAAAAAAAAAATGAGAAAACAATACCTGGTGCTCACCCAAGATGAAAATACTGCCTGTTCCCACCAGCCAGACTAGAAAACTCATAATTCACATAGCCTTGGGTAGAGTACTCAGAAAGTTCTTTTCTCTGTAGTGGGAAATAATTAACCAGGCACACAAAGAGAGTACAAGTATGACATAATTAGAATAATAATTAGTGAATAAAAGCCACCCAGAATTGACACAAAATGTTAGAATTATGAAATTAGTGGACAACAACATTAAAATAGTTATTCGATGTGTTCAAAAAGGTAAATAAAAAATAATTATACATATATATCTCTCAAACTTCTAGAAACAAAACAACAATGTCAGACATGAAAAAAATGCATTGAATAGGCTTTAAATGGCAGATGAGACATTGCAGAAGAAAAACTTGGTGAACTTAGAGATTAATAAGAACATATCCAATAGAAAAATTAAAGGAAAAACATAAAAAATATAAAAATATTGACTAGAGAATCAGTGAGCTGTGTGACTTTAAACAGCTTAATGTACATATAATTAGAGTCAATTGAGGACGGAGGGGGGAAGAAAAATGTTTTAAATAAATAATGGCTGAAATAATTCCAAATTTGATATTTTTTAAAAACTATAAACTCACAGATTCAAGAAGCTCAATAAGTCTCAACTACAAGAAACATGAAGAACACAAAGGCACATTATAGACCAATTTTGATAAAGAGAAAACCTTAAAAGCAGCCAGTGAAGAAAGACATATTAGGCATAGAGAAATGATGACACAGGATTACAACAGATTGCTCATCAGAAACAACACAAGCAAAAGACTGTAGAGAAATATACTTAAAGTAATAAAGAAGTCAAGCAAGAATTATAAACCCAATGAATGTATCTTTCAAAAACAAGGACAAAATAAAGAAGTTTTCAGATATATAAAAGCTGTAAGAATTTATCACCAGCAGACCCACATTACAAGAAATATTAAAGCAAATCTTTCAGTCAGAGTTAAAATGATACTGGATATAAATAGAGAGTTACACTAATAATAGGAGAGCACCAGAAATGCTAACTACATGAGTAAATATATAAGATTTTTCTTAGTCTTTTAATCTCTTTGGATGAAAATCATTTAAATAAAATTTTTAAAAAACACCATGTACTGATTTATGAGGACGAGACCCCCCTCCCACAAACAGGCACACCATGCCAATTCCTCAGGGCCCTGCCCAGGGTCCTGGAGCATGGAACTGAGGACCAGAACCCCCCCACACACACACAACCAGGCACACTGCCAGTACCTCAAGGCCCCACCTGGCAGTGCTCTTGACCGTCCCACCAACAATGGATGAGAGTTCCTTTTTCTCCACAACCTTGCCAGCATTTATCGTTCAGAGTCTTTTGGATTTTACCCATCCTAACTGGGGTGAGATGGTATCTCAGTGTGGTTTTGATTTGCATTT